>NC_084548.2:23930000-24057500 GCF_033978685.3 Nerophis lumbriciformis | reverse complement strand
ACATAGTTGTACACGTCATGAGACAATCAGAGATAACAAAGGAATATAGCTCAGACTTGTAAAACATTTATTGATAATTGGCCCTCTTTCTGGGGCGAATCGGGCTTGCTGAGGAGGGGTTGTGATTCCTCTCTTTAAGAAGGGAAACCGGAGGGTGGGTTCCAACTATCGTGGGATCACACTCCTCAGCCTTCCCGGTAAGGTCTATTCAGGTGTACTGGAGAGAATGCTAGGCCGGATAGTCGAACCTCAAATCCAGGAGGAACAGTGTGGTTTTCGTCCTGGTCGTGGAACGGTAGACCAGCTCTATACTATTATCCTGTATATACTATAGCCATTATTTACTTTTTAAATTCGATCTCAACTCTGTACACTGCTGCTGGAATTTGAGTTCCTGAGGAAACTCTCCTGAAGGAATCAGTAAAGTACGATCTATCTATCTATCTATCTATCTATCTATCTACTCTCGGCAGGGTCCTTGAGGGTGTATGGGAGTTTGCCCAACCAGTCTACATGTGCTTTGTGGAATTGGAGAAGGCATCCGACCGTGTCCTCCGGGAAGTCCTGTGGGGAGTGCTCAGAGAGTATAGGGTATCGGACTGTCTGATTGTGGCGGTCCGCTCCCTGTATGATAAGTGTCAGAGCTTGGTCCGCAGTAAGTCGGACCCGTTTCTAGTGAGGGTTGGACTCCACCAAGGCTGACCTTTGTTACCGATTCTGTTCATAACTTTTGGACAGAATTTGTAGGCGCAATCAGGGCGTTGAGGGGATCCGATTTGGTGGCTGCAGGATTAGGTCTCTGCTTTTTGCAGATGATGTGGTCCTGATGGCTTCAACTGGCCAGGATATTCAGCTTTCACTGGATCGGTTCGCAGCCGAGTGTGAAGGGATGAGAATCAGCACTTCCAAGTCAGAGTCCATGGTTGGGAAAGGGTGGAGTGCCATCACCAGGTTGGGGAGGAGGTCTTGCCCCAAATGGAGGAGTTCAAGTACCTAGGAATCTTGTTCACGAGTGAAGGAAGAGTGGATCGTGAGATCGACAGGCGGTAATGAGGACACTGTATCGATCCGTTGTGGTGAAGAAGGAGCTGAGCCGGAAGGCAAAGCTCTCAATTTACCGGTCGATCTACGTTCCCATCCTCACCTATGGTCATGCGCTTTGGGTTATGACCGAAAGGACAAGATCACGGCCGAAATGAGTTTCCTCCGCCAGATGGCGGATCTCTCCTTTCGAGATAGGGTGAGAAGCTCTGTCATCCGGGAGGAACTCAAGAGTAAAGCCGCTGCTCGTCCACATTGAGAGGAGCCAGATGAGGTGGTTCGGGCATCTGCTCAGGATGCCACCCGAACGCCTCCCTAGGGAGGTGTTAAGGGCACGTCCGACCGGCAGGAGGCCACGGGGAAGACCCAGGACACGTTGGGAAGACTATGTCTCCCGGCTGGCGTGGGAACGCCTCAGGATTCCCAGGGAGGAGCTGGACGAAGTGGCTGGGGAGAGGGAAGTCTGGGCTTCTCTGCTGAGGCTACTGCCCCCGTGACCTGACCTCGGATAAGAGGAAGAAAATGGATGGATGGATGGATAGAACATATATCCTCAATGATTTACATCTTCCTGATCTCACCTTGGCAAAGTGTTGACACATGAAACCATTTAGCACAATGTACAATTGCTTAAGATGATGATCTGGTAATTTGCAGTTATCTAGGAATAGATACAAATATGTGCCTAAATATACAATTATCCTTCGAAAAACTTCACAGCTTCAAGGTGCCAGCACAATTTCACCTCCACCTGCAAACCCTCCTGTGGACTTTGACATGCATCTGCCAAAATTTGTAACATTGCATAAGCGGCAATGCAGACCACACAGTTGTAGTTGGTCAGCTATTGCTGAGAGGGTGCCCCAAGCACATAAGACTTAACATTATGCTTGAAATGCTAAAATATCACGGGAGAACAAGCAAAAATGATCAAACATTTCAATGAAAACTGTTTGCTTAACTATTGTGCCCTTGATATCTCGGTGCGCTCTGTAAATATATAAAGTGAGTACGGAAAGTATTCAGACTCCTTTAGATGTTTCACTCTTCATTTTTATTACAGCGATTTGCTAAAATCAAAGGTCATTTTATTTCTCATTATTATCATCATTACCGGTACACTCAGCACCCCATCTTGACAGAAAAAAACAGAAATGTAGATGTTTTTTGCTAATTTATTAAAAAAGAAAAACTGAAATATCACATGGTCATAAGTACTTAATTAAAGGGGAACATTATCACCAGACCTATGTAAGCGTCAATATATACCTTGATGTTGCAGAAAAAAGACCATATATTTTTTTAACCGATTTCCGAACTCTAAATGGGTGAATTTTGGCGAATTAAACGCCTTTCTGCTATTCGCTCTCGGAGCGATGACAACACAACGTGACGTCACATCGGGAAGCAATCCGCCATTTTCTCACTTTCGTCGGTGTGTTGTCGGAGGGTGTAACAACACGAACAGGGAGGGATTCAAGTTGCACCAGTGGCCCAAAGATGCGAAAGTGGCAAGAAATTGGACAAAATGTGTTCAAAATACGAGGGTGTGGGGAAAGCAGACGAAATGGTCAGTCGTTTGTTCCGCACACTTTACCGACGAAAGCTATGCTACGACAGAGATGGCAAGAATGTGTGGATATCCTGCGAAGATGATCAAGAGAAGAATATCGACCCTAGCTTCCCTGGCCTGCTGACATCAACTCCAAATCTGGACAGATCAGCTTTCAGGAAAAGAGAGCGGATGAGGGTATGTCTACAGAATATATTAATTGATGAAAACTTTATTCATTACTCGCGGTTTTACGTAAATTATTATACATGAACTGTGTTTACCAATAATTTAGCTTAAAAACTTCTTTTTTTTTTCAATCATTCGAGTACATTCGGGTAGTCTTGTGTAATGCAGTATTTTGTGTCTATTTAGGTATGGTTAACCTGAGTGCTGAAATCGTGGAAAAATATATGTTCTTAGCGCGCCTGAAATGGGCTGTCTGCACTCTCAAAGTGCATGTTGTTGCCAAATGTATTTCATATGCTGTAAACCTAGTTCATAGTTGTTAGATTCCTTTAATGCCAAACAAACACATACCGATCGCCAAATTTGTCCTCGCTTTCTCCCGTGTCGCTGGCTGTCGTGTCGTTTTCGTCGGTTTCGCTTGCATATGGTTCAAACCGATATGGTTCAATAGCTTCAGTTTCTTCTTCAATTTTGTTTTCGCTACCTGCCTCCACACTACAACCATCCGTTTCAATACATGCGTGACCTGTTGAATCACTTAAGCCGCTGAAATCCGAGTCTGAATCCGAGCTAATGTCGCTATACCTTGCTGTTCTATCCGCCATGTTTGTTTGTATTGGCATCACTGTGTGACGTCACAGGAAAATGGACGGGTGTATATAACGATGGTTAAAATCAGGCACTTTGAAGCTTTTTTTTAGGGATATCGCATGATGGGTAAAATTTTGAAAAAAACTTCGAAAAATAAAATAAGCTACTGGGAACTGATTTTTAATGGTTTTAACCCTTCTGAAATTGTGATAATGTTCCCCTTTAAGACCAATCCATCTATCCATTTTCTACTACTTGTCCCTTTTTTGGGGTGTGGGATGGCGTGACGTGACATGTCTTTGGAACCCACGTAGTCATGAAGAGAACATGCAAACTCCACACAGAAAAGCCCCAAGCCAGAGAAGCTTATTGTGAACCACTGCTCCACGGTGCTGCCGTATTCAGACCCTTTGCTCAGTATTGAGTAGAAGCACTCTATTGTGCTAGTTTTTCACACCTGGATTTGGGGATCCTCTGCCATTCTTCCTAGCAGATCATCTCCAGTTCTATCAGGTTGGATGGTGAATGTTGGTGGACTGCCATTTTCATGTCTCTCCAGAGATGCTCAATTGGGTTAAGGTCAGGGCTGTGGCTGGACCAGTTACAAATGAGTTGTTACAAAGCCACTCCTTTGTTATTTTAGCTGTGTTCTTAGGGTCATTGTCTTGTTGGAAGGAGAACCTTTGGCCCAGTTTGAGGTCATGAGCACTCTTGAGGTTTTCTTTCAGGATATCTCCGTACTTGGCCGCATTCATCTTTCCTTCCATTGCAACCAGTCTTATCCTACAGCTGAAAAACACCCCCATATCATGATGTGCCACCACCATGTTTCACTGTTGGAATTGTGTTCGGCAGTTTCTCTATTGTAAACTATTTCAAAAAATTATATATATTATATTATATATATATATATATATATATATATATCGGGGTGTGGGAAAAAATTGATTCGAATTCAAATCGCCATTCTCACGTTGTACGATTCAGTATCGATTCTCGTTTTTCAAAAAAAAAATTTTTTTATTTATTTATTTTTTTAAATTAATCAATCCAACAAAACAATACACAGCAATACCATAACAATGCAATCCAATTCCAAAACCAAACCCGACCCAGCAACACTCAGAACTGCAATAAACAGAGCAATTGAGAGGAGACCCAAACACGACACAGAACAATCCAAAAGTAGTGAAACAAAAATGAATATTATTAACAACAGTATCAATATTAGTTACAATTTCAACATAGCAGTGATTAAAAATCCCTCATTGACATTATCATTAGACATTCATAAAAAATAATAATAATAAAAAATAAAAAATTTACAACAGTGTCACAGTGGCTTACACTTGCATCCCATCTCATAAGCTTGACAACACACTGTGTCCAATATTTTCACAAAGATAAAAAAAGTCATATTTTTGGTTCATTTAATAGTTAAAACAAATTTACATTATTGCAATCAGTTGATAAAACACTGTCCTTTACAATTATAAAAGCTTTTTACAAAAATCTACTACTCTGCTTGCATGTCAGCAGACTGGGGTAGATCCTGCTGAAATCCTATGTATTGAATGAATAGAGAATTGTTTTGAATCGGACAAATATCGTTTTTGAATCAAGAATCGCGTTGAATCGAAAAAAATCGATTTATAATCGAATCGTGACCCTAAGAATCGACATTGAATTGAATCGTGGGACACCCAAAGATTCACAGCCCTAATATATATATATATATATATATATATATATATATATATATATATACATGTATATATACATATATATATATATATGTATATATATACATGTATATATACATATATATATATATATGTATATATATATATGTTGTATATATGTATATATACATATATATGTATATATATACATATATATATACATGTATATATACATATATATATATATGTATATATATATGTTGTATATATGTATATATACATATATATGTATATATATATGTATATATATACATATATACATATATATATATATATATATATATATATACTTTTATATTTGTATATATATATATATATATATATATATATATATATATATATATATATATATATATATATATATATATATATATATATATATATATATATGTCTCATTGCAGATTAGACAAATTGCCTTTTCCTTACACTGAACAACAAGTCATATGTCCACTAATGTTTAAAAACTCTACACTCTGAGTCTATTTCATGTTTCCCCAACAACTTCGCCATTTTTTTCCCCTCGTGCACTAACTGACTGAAAGAGCACGCACTTGCCGCACGCTCTCCTGACACCTCGGCGCGAGTGTGATGACGTCTCGTTGTCGATGGGAAAATGGGTGTTTAGACAATATGATTTGCCAGAGCGGGTAGGAGACCCTGAGAGTAACAAGCGGTATAAAATGGATTGATAGATGGGCTAGAAAGGACAATACATTTAAAAAAATTAAAAAACTTTTTTTTTTCTACTTGGGACTATCCGCGGGCCGGATTTTAGATGCTGGCGGGCTGTATCTGGCCTGTAGGCCATAGTTTGGGGACCCCTGTGATAGAATATACACTCAATGGCCGCTAACGTAAGCTATCCAAATTGCTATTATTAGCTAACAACAACTAAAGCTAATGCGCCTGCATGTGTTACATACGTACGTAATTACGTCAAATATGATTTGCCAGAGCGGCTAGGAGACTCCGAGAGTAACAAGTGGTAGAAAATGGATCGAAAGGCTAGGAAGGACAGATTAAAAATAAATAAATCAATAAATAAAAAACTTTTTTATTTTTTTATTTTTACTTCGGACTACCCAAGGGAGGGATTTAGGACACTGGCGGGCCGTATCTGGCCCACGGGCCATAGTTGGGGACCCCTGGTCTAGTCTGTTTTCAAATATATCAAGCCCTGCCCTAAATGCAGAACATGTGCTGTGCATAGGGTTTTTCAATCTGTGGGGGAGGCCGTTTTGCATGAAGAAGCACATGCCAAATGTAAATTATTGAATGACAAGGCGCTTCATATAAAATGTTATCCCAAACATACTCCTGACCACATTGCTCTGTCACTGATGAGAATAAGGAGACAGATTTCCCCCTCAAACATCCGGTGTTTCTTGTGGCGCATGTCATTAGCACTTGTGTTGCAAAGCCAAATGTCTTGGGTTTAAATACCTGTCATAGTTGAAATTGTAGTAAGGTTTTTAAATTTATGTTTTAATGATGTTAGAATTGTTTAATATGCTAAACTTTAGTACACTGCAACTCTCTCCTGTTTGGTCTCCCTCACAAGTCACTTCACAAACGTCAGCTTCTCCAGAACTCTGCAGCCCCGATAATCACCAGAACCCCTTCAATCCAGCACATCACTCCTGTTCAGCAGCAACTCCACTGGCTACCCATCAAACATCGCATCCACTTTAAAATAATTCTCCTCACTTTCAAAGCCATCCATAACCTCTCTCCATTATATCTCTCTGACCTGATCCATGTCGCCACGCCCTCACGTTCCCTAAGATCCTCCTCATCCATCCATCTCACTGTCCCTTTATTTAAACTGTCCACCAAGGGTGCCCGAGCTTTCAGCCGCTCCGCCCCACATCTTTGGAACTCTTTACTACCAGACCTTCGCAACTTAGATTCAATATCCCTCTTCAAATCAAGACTCAAAACACACCTATTCCTGACTGCTTATCAATTGTAATCATCTTTTCTTTTCTCTTTGTTGTTGTTGTTGTTGTTTTTTTATCCAATTTGATTTTATTGTTGTGATTTTGTACCCTTTATGAAGGATTCGGTACACTTTATTTTTTAAATCATATCGTTTTGTATATTATTGCTTTGTATTTAATTTACTTACTTTTTAGCAAATGAACTCTGTCCTAATATTGTCTGTATTTGTACATGATATCAGTGTAGAAATATATTAAACCACTCCTCCATACATCATCCGCCTGATTTGTATAAACTACACTGAACTGTGAAATGCGGTGCAAACACAAACCCCACACTTATACAGGAACTTATAGTTCCAGAAACTAGAGGTTCCAGGAACCAAAAGTCTTGTCCAAAATGTGTCTGTATTTGGTCTGTGTTTTATATAGCGCTTTACTACACTTGCACAATACCCAAAGCTGCACAATACCCAAAGCGCTTTACATGTTTTATCATCTAACTGGATTCAAGATGGCTGCCGGCTAGATGCACTGGGTCACACAGCTCCAACAATCCATGAAAAAGCTTGAAAATAAGTTGCCTTCCATCCAGCAGAGCAACATCTTCATGTTTATGAGGAAGATAAACATCAAACTGCCGGATCGTTTTTGTGATTTTGGACTTGTTGGAGACTTTTTGATGACATGTGCTTCAATGCACTGACACGCCATCAATACTGGATTGCCTGGAATCTGAAAGTATTCTGAAAGATCACCTGGATTCTGAAAGTACTTTTCCTCATTAAAGAATGGCGACTAAGAAGTTAGCAGAAGAAATGGAAGAGGTGAAAAAGTCTCTGAATTTCATGTCAGAGGAACTGAGCAAAGCAGCAAAACAGCAAATGGGCCTTCTGGATTTAATTGATGAAATTAAGCAGCTGAAGGCAATAATCAAAGACAAAGACAAGAAGATTGAAGAGCTTGAAAGAAGAGTGGACGATCTAGAGCAGTACTCGAGGATGGATGACCTGGGGATTTCTGGGCTTGAGACAAGCCACCGCTCCTATGCAAGGATCACAGCAGGTGACAAGGAGGGGGAAGATGCACCAAGAGGTGAACTGCACACGCTAGAGCAGCAAGTCATCAACTTCTTCAACAACAAAGGAATACCTGTATGCAGTTCAAGTATAGCTGCATGCCACACCATTCCACTGAAACAAAACAACAGATCCAACATCATCATCCGTTTTGTGAGTAGAAAACATAAAATTGAAATGCTTAAGCTGGGAAAACATTTGAAAAGCACAGGAGTGAGCATCTAACAAAGAGAAACACAGAAATTGCAAGACAAGCCAGGATCTTGAAAAAGGGAAAGCGAATCCAGGACACATGGACAAGGAACTGTAAAGTAATGATCAGATTGAATGGTCCACCAGAACAAGCAAGGGTATTAGTGGTCAGAGACTTGAAGGACCTTGAACAATATAAATGAAAAAGATGCTCATGATAAAGAAGTGGAATAGTGGGGAAATATTCCTTGTTGGCTGTGTACTGTGTGCAGAGAAACAGTGTGTACAACCAACATGATAGAAGAACAAATGAGCGGCACAAAATTCAAGTCTTTTGATTTTCATGATCATAAATGCTATGAGTTATAAAATAACACTGACCCAGATATTCACTTCTATCAGGACTCTAATGTGGACTGTGAGTATTATACTGAAGAACAGTTTAATTCAAATGTTAAAATGGAAGGCTTTTCAGTGATTCATTTCAATGGCAGGATTCTTTACAGTAACTTTTCCAAAATTAAAGAGTATCTTAAACAAATACAGCAAAGGTTTACCACAATAGCAATTTCAGAGACTTGGTTGAGTGATAGTAAGGAATTACTGGATGGATTAGAGGGATATGAAATGTTTTGGCAAAACAGGATGAACAAAAGGGGAGGGAGTGTTGTATTGTTTGTGATGTCCTCTCTCAAATGTAAGCTGATTGCTGACATGACAACTGCTATTGACAATCTGAAGGAATGTGTAACTATTGAAATAAATGTTGAAAGATCCAAAAACATATTAATTGCTTGTATTTATAAAATTCCAGGATCAATTTAATAAGAACATTTTTGAGTTATATGAAAGACATAATGATAAGGTGATCTTGATTTGTGGTGACTTCAACATTGATTTGATGAAATTTAATGATCACATGAAAACCGCTGATTTTGTTAATCTTATGTTTAGCTTGAGTTTCTTTCCACTAATTGTAAAACCTAGCAGAATAACAAAGGACAGCTTAACACTGATTGACAATATGTTTATAAATGTATTTGATGGGAAGAGAAAAAGTGGACTCTTAGTGACTGATGTAAGTGATCACTTGCCTGTCTTTACAGTGATCCAAGTGATCCAAATGAACAAGGAGCCAAACTTACAAACAAAAAGACAAATAAATAACTTTGTTAGAATAAAATCACCAGAAGCAGTTAAGGCATTCAAGGCTGATCTTTTAAATCAGGATAGGCAAAATGTTTTTGTGGAGGATACTAATGAAGCATACAATACATTCCTGGATATATTTCTGACACTTTATGACCGTCATTGTCCATTGAGAGAATATAAGCAAAATACTAAAAAGAGGGAGAAACCATGGATAACAAAGGGTTTAGTAAAAGCCTGTAAAAAGAAAAATAGGCTTTACAAGGAATTTATTAAGCATCGAACAAAGGAAAGTTAGGACAAATATAAAAAGTATAAAAACAGATTGACATGTATCATGAGGCTGCAACAAAAAAACTATTATGAACAATTGCTGCATAAACATAAAAATAATATAATTGAAACTTGGAATGTGCTTAACACTATGATTAAAAAATCTAGCAAAAATTATTTTACAGCATATCTGGTAAAAGATGACAACTCAATTATTGAAAATATAGAAGAAATAGCTGAGGAATTCAATACGTTTTTTGTGAATGTTGGCAAAAAATATTAATTTTAATATGAATGATGAGAAAAAGTTAAAGCTTGTATCCGACGTTAAAAATTCAATGTTTCTTGGCGGAGTTTGTGAAAGTGATGTGTTAGAAGTGGTCAGAAAGCTTATAAACAAAAAATCTGTCGAAGGTAACAACGTGGATATGTCACTTGTTAAAGAAGTGATGGATTGTGTCCTGAAGCCGTTTACTTATATATGTAATAAATCTTTATCAACTGGAACTTTTCCTGACAAAATGAAAATTGCTAAAGTTATTCCGATTTACAAAAATGGTGATAAATATATGGTCTCAAATTATAGACCTGTGTCTCTACTACCTCAATTTGCAAAAATTCTTGAGAAATTATTTGTAAATAGACTGGATAAGTTCATTGACAAACATGAGCTACTGAATGATCATCAGTATGGGTTCAGGAGTAATCGATCTACATCCCTAGCAGTGATGGACTTTGTAGAAAACGTAGCTACAGCAATAGAAAAAAAGCAACACACCGTTGGAGTATTTATTGACTTATGTAAAGCTTTTGACACAATCGATCATTCCTTACTTCTGCAAAAATTGGAAAACTATGGCATAAGAGGTGTTTCACAACAGTGGTTAAGTAGTTATTTAAGTAATAGATCTCAATATGTGGAAATTAATAAGACTAAATCACAGCCAAGAAGAGTAACTTGTGGGGTTCCACAAGGCAAGTTATTTATACTCTATTTAAATGATATTTGTTCAGTATCTAATAAATTGAAATGTATTATGTTTGCAGATGATACAAATGTATATTGTTCAGGAGAAGACTTGAAGGAAGTGTTGAGGATAATAGAGGTTGAGTTGATTCAGCTAAAAAAATGGTTTGATATTAATAAGTTATCATTAAATGATAAGAAAACTAAATTTATGGTGTTTAGTGGTGCAAGGACAAACTGTGAAGCAAAATTAAAAATTAAATCTAGTGGAAATTGATAGAGTATATGAAACTAAATTCTTGGGAATAATAATTGATCATAAATTATGTTGGAAACCGCATATTGAATATATAAAGGGAAAATATCCAAATCCATTGCTATTCTTTATAAAGTAAAACACATGCTGAATAAGAAATGTCTGCATATGTTATATTATTATTTTATTTTTCCATATTTAACATATTGTGTTGAAGTTTGGGGAAATGTTTATAGAACAAACATAGACCCAATAATTAAACCTCAAAAAAGGGTCATTAGAATAATACACAAAGCGTGCTACTATGAACATACCAATCCATTATTTATAAGTTCTAATGTGTTAAAATTTTTAGATATTGTGTTTTTAAAAACAATGGAAATTATGTTTCGAGTAAGGAACAACAGCCTTCCAGCTTGTATTCTTAAGTTATTTCAATTAAGAAGAGAAAACTATAATTTACGGGGATATTGATTTTTGAAATAGGTAAAGTAAGAACGAATATAAAATACAAATGTATTTCAGTTTTAGGAGTTAAATGGTGGAACAAGCTCAGTGATGAGCTGAAGCCATGTCGTTCTTTGTTAAGGTTTAAGAAAACCTTGAAAGGTGAAATAATAGAAAATTATAAAATATAGTAACAATTACTTTCGTCCCATTGATTTTTTTTTTAACGTTGATGTTCCAGGCAATCTTATTTTCAGTAGAGGTTTAGGATAGGCAAATACAAGCTTTGGTTTCAGCCTATTCCTTTTTCGGTCATTCTTTTTACCGTATGTTATTTTATTTTTATGTGTAAATGTGTATGATTGTTAAATATGTATAATATGTACTGTTAAACTGGTCACACAAAATGGTTAATGGTTGATGGTTGATTATATGACCGAAATAAACTTATTTCATTCATTCATTCATTATACATCATATTCACCCTTCACACACACATTCACACACTGATGGCGGTAGCTGCCATGCAAGGCGCTATCCGAAACCCATCAGGAGCAAGATGGGTGAAACCTCTTGCCCAAAAACAACGGTGGCCATGACTAAGATGGTAAAAGCTGGATTCGAACCAGGAACCCTCAAGTTGCTGACAAGGCCGCTCTACCAACTGAGCCACACTTCCAAATGTTGCCAAAATTTGTCAGATATGTAGTGCCAATTCAAACATCAGCTTATTCAAACAACTTTTAGTTTAACAAAAATAATATTTCATAAAAGGGTATTATTATTTTTGCCATTCACATATTGCTAAAAACGCAAACTTGACAGTGTAAATGTATGTATGGCATTAAAGGGGCTGTTTGCAACATTTACACAGGGCACAAACTTTCCAATGTATTTCACACAGTATATCCCTCGCTCTTACGGCTTCTCGTACGTAATGACGTAACTATGTGTGTACGTAACAAATGAACGCACATTAGATTTAGGTGTTGTTAGCAAATAATAGCAATTTGGGTAGCTAGCGTTAGCTGTCATTGAATGTATATTCTATCAGAACAACAACATGACTGCAAATTGTTTGTGGCTTCTCTTGGTTTTGTATGCGTGCACACGCTCACTGCTCGTACGTGTTGACGAGACCGGGTGAGTGATGGCTGTAAAACACCAACCATTTTTTTCAGGCCGTTAGAAATGTTTATTTTATATACTTTGTAGTTGTGAAAACAATTGACAATTGTCAAACAAATGTGCTGTGTTAAACCACTAATGGTAACATGACAAAGCTGGTGGTGTTCTTGTTATATTTTTTGCTTTAAAAAATGTTACTGTGCGGAAGTTGCAAACAGCACCTTTAAATCCTAAAACTCTATATATGTATATAAATAATAAATAAATAAATGTTTGCTCACAGAATCCGGAGAAGCAGGGGGCTTGAATCTGCTGGCACAAACAAGGAAAGAGTCCGGCTGGGGCTTGGAATTCTTCACCTCGGGATCGTCTCCAAGAACAATGTGGTCAAACAAAGCAAAGACGGCTTTGTGCTGGCTCGTTTTCAATTGGAAGGTCGCACCTGCTGAGCTGGTCGCAACAGCAAAGGGGACACCGTGTTTCTTTAAGTGGTTCATCAGCCTCTCCACACCTTTTCAGAACAAAAGCAATCTGATTCAGACTCATTGTTGTTTGCAATAATACTTTCCTGGAAAAGGAATGCATCTGTAATCACATTTTCAAACAATAAACCGATTTCTACTGGTATTGGGAGATATGGCTTAAAATATATGTCGCGATATGTGTTGCAGCCTCCTGCTATACCAATAAATATCACCATAATTTATTTGGTACATAAATAATAGAAACACTTTGAAATGGGTTACAAAAGCCCCCCAAAACGTAATATTGGCTTTGTTTTAACACAAAATGTTATGATATATTAAATATATATTTCCTGTTGCACTCAAATAACAATTTTAGAAGGTTCAAATTTTAATTATAATTAAAAGGCATTAAACACATCGGGCTATTGTTATTGCATTTAAAGATCAATTTACAAGTGTATATTCCACATAGCCTGCCATAATCTAGGATTAGGTTAAAATAAAATAGAAAGCTTTATTGACATTGTATTAAATGCTTCATAATTTATGTTTGCCAATTCTTTGTCTGCCATTAAGAGAAATACAATCATTAAATACTAAAAACAATACGATGGCTAAAACTACTCAGATAAGACATGTAGCAGGTGGTACACACATTGTTAAATATAAAACACAAATTGTAGGAATTTGTTACAAAATTATGTTATTTCATTTGCATTAGTTTGCGCTACGTGGGCCGTTTAGAGTACGATAATAATTGGCAACAAGTGCGTGAGTATCTACGTATATTTGCACAACAGGGGAGCTAGTTAACCATTTTACCTGTCAATCTGACTGACTGATATTTAATTGTTTTAGCCAAGTTTGAAGAAAAGATGGTAATACTCTAATTATGCCACCTTTGCTTCTGTGTTTAAAGCGTCATCTTTATCGATCGTTATAAAGCCCAAGTACCACCATATTGCACTTCACGCACCCTCTTTATTAACCAGTAGAATTGCAGTTTTTTGTCCTTCCTCCTTTTGATTGTGTTTCTTCTTATATGCACTCCCGGTGTGCTCAGTGTGTGCTGCTGACACACTCCACATCATGCGCCTCGGCTCTTTACGTCACCGCCGCAAGCCAGCATGCGGATGAAAAAAAAAGTACCTGTTGTTTTTCAAAGGCACTATAGCATAATGTTTCATTCATGACTACCACGGCACGTTACTGAAAGCGTAAACTGTACAACCCTTTTTTTATACTTATATGTATATATCCATCTATCCACTTTCTACCGCTTGTGTGTGTAAAAATATATATATATATATATATATATATATATATATATATATATATATATATATTTACACATATAGATAGACATAGATATATACATATACATACATTATCATATATCATTATACACATCTATACACATGTACACACATACATATATACATATATACAAACCCCGTTTCCATATGAGTTGGGAAATTGTGTTAGATGTAAATATAAACGGAATACAATGATTTGCAAATCATTTTCAACCCATATTCAGTTGAATGTGCTACAAAGACATATTTGATGTTCAAACTGATAAACTTTTTTTTTTTTGCAAATAATCATTAACTTTAGAATTTGATGCCAGCAACATGTGACAAAGATTTTGGGAAAGGTGGCAATAAATACTGATTAAAGTTGAGGAATGCTCATCAAACACTTATTTGGAACATCCCACAGGTGAACAGGCAAATTGGGAACAGGTGGGTGCCATGATTGGGTATAAAAGTAGATTCCATGAAATGCTCAGTCATTCACAAACAAGGATGGGGCGAGGGTCACCACTTTGTCAACAAATGCCTGAGCAAATTGTTGAACAGTTAAAAAAAACGTTTCTCAACCAGCTATTGCAAGGAATTTAGGGATTTCACCATCTACGGTCCGTAATATCATCAAAGGGTTCAGATAATCTGGAGAAATCACTGCACGTAAGCAGCTAAGCCCCGTGACATTCGATCCTTCAGGCTGTACTGCATCAACAAGCAACATCAGTGTGTAAAGGATATCACCACTTGGGCTCAGGAACACTTCAGAAAGCCACTGTCAGTAACTACAGTTGGTCGCTACATCTGTAAGTGCAAGGTAAAACTCTCCTATGCAAGGCGAAAACCGTTTATCAACAACACCCAGAAACGCTGTCGGCTTCGCTGGGCCTGAGCTCATCTAAGATGAACTGATACAAAGTGGAAAAGTGTTCTGTGGTCTGATGAGTCCACATTTCAAATTGTTTTTGGAAACTGTGGACGTCGTGTTCTCCGCACCAAAGAAGAAAAGAACCATCCGGATTGTTATAGGCGCAAAGTTGAAAAGCCAGCATCTGTGATGGTATGGGGGTGTATTAGTGCCCAAGACATGGGTAACTTACACATCTGTGAAAGCGCCATTAATGCTGAAAGGTACATACAGGTTTTGGAGCAACATATGTTGCCATCCAAGCAACGTTACCATGGACGCCCCTGCTTATTTCAGCAAGACAATGCCAAGCCACGTGTTACATCAAAGTGGCTTTATAGTAAAAGAGTGTGGGTACTAGACTGGTCTGCCTGTAGTCCAGACCTGTCTCCCATTGAAAATGTGTGGCGCATTATGAAGCCTAAAATAACATAACGGAGACCCCCGGACTGTTGAACAAGTTAAGCTGTACATCAAGCAAGAATGGGAAATAATTCCACCTGAGAAGCTTAAAAAATGTGTCTCCTCAGTTCCCAAACGTTTACTGAGTGTTGTTAAAAGGAAAGGCCATGTAACACAGTGGTGAACTTGCCCTTTCCTAACTACTTTGGCACGTGTTGCAGCCATGAAATGCTAAGTTAATTATTATTTGCAAAAAAAAAAAAAAGTTTATGAGTTTGAACTTCAAATATCTTGTCTTTGTAGTGCATTCAATTGAATATGGGTTGAAAAGGATTTGCAAATCATTGTATTCCGTTTATATTTACATCTAACACAATTTCCCAACTCATATGGAAACAGGGTTTGTATATACATATACAGATATGTATAAATGTATGCATATTGATATGTATTAGGGCTGTTAAAGGTAATGTGCTAACTTAACGCATGTGATTATTCAAAATTGCATTAATCATAAATTAATTAACATTACACTATTTGTTTTGACCGCATCTTGATCTGAAAGGTAGCGCGCATTGTTACACGGGCAGTGATCAGGCAGCATGCCAATGCAAAGATGAGTGAAGAGAGTTCCAGCGGTGTGCTCGGCGGCCAACTTTGCTTTAAAACGCTCTCCGACTGAACTTTTGAGAAAACTAATGCAGTGACGAACTTTCTTATCATCAAATTGTCATATTTACAATTTTTAAGTCTAAAATATCATCTCAAACCAAAATATGTACTTGAGGATGCCGCTAGAAAGAATGCTAGCACAAATGCTACAAACAAAGGACGCTGGCTGAGTTTACCCGCGTCAGTTTCCGGGTGCCTACAGTAAACTGGCACATTTTGCACAAAAGTACTGAGCTGCCCCTGTTTCCACTGTACCCTGTGAAAGACTTTTTTCATTGGCAGGTCACATTGTACAAAAACAGAGATCAGCACTGTCCTCTGAAAATGTAAATAGGCTTGTTTGTTTAAACAACTGGTCAAAGGCAGAGTAAATGCAGATGTAAATGGTGCATGACAGTATGTTGAGTTGTTTATGTGTGTGTTTACAACATTACCTATTAGTGTCCATCAATACCTTGGTGTATGCTATATTATTGCAAAGTTTAACCATATGTGCACTTACCATATATCACATCAATGACTTGCAGTTAAGCAAAACATTTTAAAAAAATTGTATACGACACTTTGGGAATAAAACTCCAATTGTGTATTTTAAAAGTTTATCTAAATTTTACAAGCAAATATTTTACCTGTGATTAATCGCGATTACCGTATTTTTCGGACTATAAGTCGCAGTTTTTTTTCATAGTTTGGCCGGGCTCCAGTGCGACTTACATATGTTTTTTTCCTTTTTTATTATGCATTTTCGGCAGGTGCGACTTATACTCCGAAAAATATGGTAATCAAAATTCCAAAGTGGGATTATTGCAATCAAAAAAAATAATCGTTTGACAGCACTAATACATATTCATGTATATATATATATATATATATATATATATATATATTTTTATATATATATATATATATATATATATATATATACATATATATATATACATACAGATATACACTTATACATACATATTTACAAACATATAAATACATATTCATAAATATATACATACATAAATATACCTATACATATATACTGTACATACATGTTCATTCAGCCATTTTCTACCGCTTGTCCCACCCAAGTTTACAAGTGTATGTAAACTTTTGACCACGGCTGTATATGTATACGTATAGGCAACACGGTGGCCATATGTATCTTATTGTGCCTCACAATAAGAAGGTCCTGGTTTCAATCCTTCTGTGTGGGGTTTGCATGTTAGGTTACGGGTGGTGCTGGAGCCTATCCCAGCTGCATTCGGGCGGAGGGCGGTGTACACCCTGGACAAGTTGCCACCTCATCACAGGGCCAACACAGATAGACAGACAACATTCACACTCACATTCACACACTAGGGCCAATTTAGTGTTGCCAATCAACCTATCCCCAGGTGCATGTCTTTGGAGGTGGGAGGAAGCCGCAGTTCCCGGAGAGAACCCACGCAGTCATGGGGAGAACATGCAAACCCCACACAGAAGGATTGAAACCAGGACTTTCTTATTGTGAGGCACAATAAGATACATATGGCCACCGTGTTGCCCATACGTATACATATACAGCCGTGGTCAAAAGTTTACATACACTTGTAAAGAACATAATGTCATGGCTGTCTTGAGTTTCCAATAATTTTTACAACTCTTATTTGTTTGTGATAGAGTGATTGGAGCACATACTTGTTTGTCACAAAAAACATTCATGAAGTTTGGTTCTATTATGAATTTATTATGGGTCTACTGAAATTGTGACCAAATCTGCTGGGTCAAAAGTATACATACAGCAATGTTAATATTTGGTTACATGTCCCTTGGCAAGTTCCACTGCAACAAAGCGCTTTTGGTAGCCATCCACAAGCTTCTGGCAAGCTTCTGGTTGAATTTTTGACCACTCTTCTTGACAAAATTGGTGCAGTTCAGCCAAATTTGTTGGTTTTCTGACATGGACTTGTTTCTTCAGCATTGTCCACACGTTCTCAATGGGGTTTAAGTCAGGACTTTGGGAAGGCAATTCTAAAACCTTAATTCTCGCCGGATTTAGCCATTCCTTTAGCACTTTTGACATTTGGGGTCATTGTCCTGTTGGAATACCCAACTGCGCCCAAGACCCAACCTCCGGGCTGATGATTTTAGGTTGTCCTGAAGAATTTGAAGGTAATCCTCCTTTTTCATTGTCCAATTTACTTTCTGTAAAGTACCAGTTCATTTGGCAGAAAAACAGGCCCAGAGCATAATACTACCACCACCATGCTTGACGGTAGGAATGGTGTTGCTGGGATTAAAACCATCACTTTTTCTCCTCCAAACATATTGCTGGGTATTGTGGCCATACAACTCAAATTTTGTTTCATCTGACCACAGAACTTTCCTCCAGAAGGTATTATCTTTGTCCATGTGATCAGCAGCAAACTTTAGACGAGCCTTAAGGTGTCGCTTCTGGAGCAAGGGCTTCCTTCTTGCATGGTAGCCTCTCAGTCCATGGCAATGCAAAACACGCTTAACTGTGGTCACTGACACCTGTGTTACAGCAGCTTCCAATTCATTGCAGACCTGCTTTTTGTTGGTTCTCGGTTGACTCTTGATCATCCTGAAGTTAAGAGGCCATGCCATGAAGCTAATTTGATTTGATTGTAACTTTTCTACATCACCAAAATTGATAATGTATGTTGCAGTATGTATACTTTTGACCCAGCAGATTATTGGAATATTGGAAACTCAAGACAGCCATAACATTATGTCCTTCACAAGTGTAACTTTTGACCACGACTGTATACCGTATATTCTTATTTGAGCCTGTCAATAATTACAGTAAAACAATTTCCAATTTACCAAGGTGGCTATTTAATAGTGGAGAGGGCGCCTGCTAGCCAGGTAGGATGAGCGCAGCTGAGGTAATAAAATAATTAAAGTAGATTTTAAAGTAGTTGTGGATTTGAGACACGAGATGGCAGTAGTGTATAAGCGATTAAACACTACAGAGTAGTTTTGGAAGCTGCTCATCAAACCAATACATTGGAAGTGTCAGGATGTTGCTGCACCGTCTGCATTAAAACCAACAGAACCTAAGACAATTTCTGTTATTGAG
Source organism: Nerophis lumbriciformis (assembly GCF_033978685.3). Lineage (NCBI taxonomy): Eukaryota > Metazoa > Chordata > Actinopteri > Syngnathiformes > Syngnathidae > Nerophis > Nerophis lumbriciformis. The sequence continues at coordinate 24,038,125 of NC_084548.2, read as the reverse complement.
TTGATATATCAAGATATTACAGTTTCTCTTCTCACTCCATGTGGATAAACCACAGCGAGATAGAAAGACGGTGCAACCACACAGTTGATACTGTTAACTGATTGGCTGTTAGCGTGTCCCTCACATTGTTAAGTGACACTTCCTGTTTTTCCTGTTTTCTGGGTTACCAAAGCGAGAGTTACTTCATGAAATGAATCTTGCTTCATAATTCTTCTGAACAAAAAAATATAAATATATAACAAATATTTTATTGAACACATTTTATATTGATAGCGATTATGTTTCCCCTAAATTGCCAAAATACCTGTGGCGATGGGGGCGTGGTCGATAGGACGTCATCGCATGATTTTTTATGATGCATATATTCTTTAAAAAGGAAAACAAATGTGACTATTCATTTAAAACAAATCTGTTATTATTAAGTACAATATTAACATATATTTTTTTCTTACATAATACCGTTTTGTTCTATTTTTAAATTGTTGCTTCTTATTGTACAATGTACTTTGTTGAGGATTTTTTTTTTCTTTTAGAGATTTCTCCAATCTTTTTAGTCACTCTGTTTTTAATAAAAACAATTGGCAACAAATCTAGCAGTTATTTTTGGTGTTATTGTAGATCGTACTCGTGTTTAGAGACTCTGTTGAGATTCTGTCGCACCAAGTCCGTGACGAAAAGCTAGCTGACGATATACTTGCTTCAAGCCGCCAGTGTCAACTTAAATTGTGAAGATCCCTGTCCGCGGGTATATCTTGAATATATCAAAGTACATCCACAGTGCGGACACGCTGCCTCCGCTCTAGACAACCCCCTGCGTACGGCTGGTGTTAATGTGTATGTTAGTGTGTTATGGTGGTCATTTCTCCCATGGTCTGTGAAAACACCGTATTGGCGGAAAATGAAAAAGTGTTGTGTGTCTAGGTGTGAAGCACAGAGGCAGACGTGTGTGCACGGAGGAAATACTTAGGCCCGTTCTTCGCATAGAATTGGTAATAAAAGTAATAAAAAAAAAAGACAAAAGAATTTGTCTTCCGGGCAGTCAACCCCTCCAGATCCAACCACAGGATTTAGAGAAAGGAGGGGTGAGCAGAGCCCACGAAGGAGACTCCTCTTTGGCTGACACGATATATAGTGAAGCACGTGCACGGTGCGAACTTGTTTGCAGGAAAGCATGGCTGCCGAACACCCAATATCGCAATACCTGCGCTTAAATTTACAGCATATACTGCTAAAAAACAAAACAAAAGAGGAAATCAAAGAAAAGAAAGACACTGTACATCTAAAAACCCAAAGACGAGCCAAAACTCCAATATTGTTCCGGAATATTCAAGATGGGGGTCATTGCAGGCCAGTCTTGGACGAACTTTGGACGTGCAAGTGGCTGTTTTCCTTCTAGACAGGTGTGTTAACGAAAGTCTGCAACCTATGCATGTGCACGTACACCTCTTGTGCGGGATTTTGTGCATTTCCAGAGCGGAGGAGACTGAGAGAGATTATCAGCGAGGTGTGCAGGTGCGCAGAGAAGGGGGGGGCGGGATTCACAGTTTGAATTCTGCTTGGTAAGCTTCAAGTACCCCAGCTTTAGGAGAACTGGTTTCCAACCGCATAATTGAGATGTGTTTTTCCGATCTTTAAAAACCCAATCCTGCTTAAGATGTTTCCAACAGTTGTAGAAAGCTTATTTCAAACTAAATTATTTGAGTAACCAGACTAATTTTGTGCATGAAAACTTACTTAGTGTCTTGTGTGCATGGGACGTCGGCTTAAATACAGTGTACGACATGTATTATTTGTTTAATTGATTTAACTGTGATTCATGATGGAAATGAAAAGCCCCATTTTCCTGGGAAATTACCTCTTTTGTGAAATACAAATGTTGACATGCATGGACTAAATCAGTGTTAGCAATACCTACTGATTTTGATGGGTGAGTTTGACAGATAAAATAAATTCATGTACGTTTATTAAATACCTAAATAAATTATTAAATATGAATTAGGTCATGAAATCAATATTTAATTAAAATATTAAGTAAATATTTAAATAATTAATACATTATTAAATAATGACATGCAATATAAATCAATTAATGATACACTTAACACATTTATGTATTTAATTACAATTGTAAATTAATTTATGACACTTTTAAAGGCCTACTGAAATGCGATTTTCTTATTTAAACGGGGATAGCAGGTCCATTCTATGTGTCATACTTGATCATTTTGCGTTATTGCCATATTTTTGCTGAAAGGATTTAGTAGAGAACATCGACGATAAAGTTCGCAACTTTTGGTCGCTGATAAAAAAGCCTTGCCTGTACCGGAAGTAGCAGACGAGTAGCGTGACGTCACAGGTTGTGGAGCTCCTCACATCTGCACATTATTTACAATCATGGCCACCTGCAGCGAGAGCGATTCAGACCGAGAAAGCGACAATTTCCCCATTAATTTTAGCGAGGATGAAAGATTCGTGGATGAGGAAAGTGAGAGTGAAAGACTAGAGGGCAGTGGGAGCGATTCAGATAGGGAAGATGCTGTGAGAGGCGGGTGGGACCTGATATTCAGCTGGGAATGACTAAAACAGTAAATAAACACAAGACATATATATACTCTATTAGCCACAACACAACCAGGCTTATACTTAATATGCCACAAATTAATCTCGCATAACAAATACCTCCCCCCTCCCGTCCATATAACCCGCCAATACAACTCAAACACCTGCACAACACACTCAATCCCACAGCCCAAAGTACCGTTCACCTCCCCAAAGTTCATACAGCACATATATTTCCCCAAAGTCCCCAAAGTTACGTACGTGACATGCACATAGCGGCACGCACGTACGGGCAAGCGATCAAATGTTTGGAAGCCGCAGCTGCGTACTCACGGTACCGCTTCTGCGCATCCAACTCAAAGTTCTCCTGGTAAGAGTCTCTGTTGTCCCAGTTCTCCACAGGCCAATGGTAAAGCTTGACTGTAATCTTCCGGGAATGTAAACAATAAAACCCCGGCTGTGTTTGTGTTGCTGCAGTCGGCCGCAATACACCGCTTCCCACCTACAGCTTTCTTCTTTGCTGTCTCCATTGTTCATTGAACAAATTGCAAAAGATTCACCAACACAGATGTCCAGAATACTATGGAATTTTGTGATGAAAACAGACGACTTAATAGCTGGCCACCGTGCTGTCCCAAAACGTCCTCTACAATCCGTGACGTCACGCGCTGACGTCATCATACCGAGACGTTTTCAGCATGATATTTCGCGCGAAATTTAAAATTGCACTTTAGTAAGCTAACCCGGCATGTGTTGCAATGTTAAGATTTCATCATTGATATATAAACTATCAGACTGCGTGGTCGGTAGTAGTGGGTTTCAGTAGGCCTTTAACTAATTATTTAAATATTTGTTTATGTAATTATGTCCCATTTGACCCTCGACAAGCACTGGGCCAGTGATCGAACGGTAATATATGGTTAATACATGGGATTTTTAGAACATACCTGGCATGAGTTTAGCAGAGGGAAATATCCTCTCTTGTATTTGTCTGCTTTCAGCAAGAAGTTCCTCGGCTGTCATTGGAAGCTCCAACGAGTCCCGGATCATTTGAGCTGCATCCAAAGCTTTTGCACCCATCACCTTGGACTTCAGTCCCCATGTGTACTGCTTCCCAAAGCGGTCACATACTTCCTGGAAGGACACAGAGTACAGTCGCTCTGTGTCTGAAATGAAAACATATGTATAGAAAATGATGATATTTGGACTGGATATGAAAATTGAATAGACAATTAACAATTTCAAAACACAATGCAGTACATTAATGCTTTCCATTAAACAAAAAATAATAATAAGGAATTGCTCTGTTTGGCTGGGAACTGTGCAAGTTTCATAAACAAAAAACAATCAATATCGGCCAATCACGAATTGTCAAGTAAAATACAAATATATACAAAATATAAACCAAACCGTGTATGTTACATTATTTTAATAAATCAAATCAACTCAATATTAGTTCTGCAGTGCCAGCAAAGCAGTTGAAGGAACGTTCATATAAGAAAATAACGCACTAAAGTGGTTCAAAAATATACACGACTGTTTTTGTGTGGTTGATAACGTGACAGAAATGCTACTGGTGTGAAAGAGTTATCTAGAGTACCTAATAACAATCCATCCATGTCGAATATGACATGACTCACGGGTTTGTAGACGCAACTTGCCGCCGACATGTTGGCACTTTCACTTCCGTGTTTGGAGTGATGACGTCAATGCAAAAACTACAGCGAACGAAGAGCACCAAAATAGATTGAACGCGTCGAGCATTACTCAACACTAATTTGCGCTGTTAATCATTTTATGGACAATTGTGGCATTTATTTAACTATGAAAAATTATTTGAATAGTTTTAATGTTGTTGTACAAGAAGTCAGTTTCAGACGATAACCCATACTTGCCAACCTTGAGACCTCCGATTTCGGGAGGTGGGGGGTGGGGGCGTGGTCGGGGGTGGGGTGGGGCGTGGTTGGGGGCGTGGTTAAGAGGGGAGGAGTATATTGACAGCTAAATTCACCAAGTCAAGTATTTCATATATATATATATATATATATATATATATATATATATATGTGTAGATATCCATCCATCCCATCCATTTTCTACCGCTTATTCCCTTTTGGGGTCGCGGGGGGCGCTGGAGCCTATCTCAGCTACAATCGGGCGGAAGGCGGGGTACACCCTGGACAAGTCGCCACCTCATCGCAGGGCCAACACAGATAGACAGACAACATTCACACTCACATCCACACACTAGGGCCAATTCAGTGTTGCCAATCAACTTATCCCCAGGTGCATGTCTTTGGAGGTGGGAGGAAGCCGGAGTACCCGGAGGGAACCCACGCAGTCACGGGGAGAACATGCAAACTCCACACAGAAAGATCCCGAGCCCGGGATTGAACCCAAGACTACTCAGGACCTTCGTATTGTGAGGCAGATGCACTAACCCCTCTGCCTACGTGAAGCCCTATATATATATATATATATATATATATATATATATATATATATATATATATATATATATATATATATATATATATATATATATATGTGTAGATATATATATATATATATATATATATATATATATATATATATATATATATATATATATATATATATATATATCTACATCCTGAAAATATGCAAACAAACTGTGTTTAGATAATTGATACTTCAAACTTGCATAAATAAATATTAAGGAATATAACATAACTTGGCTTCTGAGAGTTTCAAAATGTAATGAATAAAATGCTAAAGGTATTGATAAACAAGCAATTATTTTAATAATTAAATATGGTCATTTTAAATGAATTATTATGATAATTTAAAATCAATTATTTCAAATATGTTTATTTTAATGTATAATTCTATGGCTGGATGTAATAAGGAGTCACGAAAAAATACAAATAAAAATACAATTAATTTTGATGTTTTTAGCAAAATATAGTAAAAATGTATTTAGTTTTTTTTTTTAAATTAATAAATATATTTATTTTTAGGTAAGATAAACATAATAATACAATTTATCTCTAGTCTGGATGATTTAGTTCTTGTCACCCTGTTGTCCTCCCGTCATGAAAAAAGGCTGTCCTCACTCAGGTCCGCATGGAGCTGGAGGGGGCGCGGCTTCCAGCTCCGGCTGAAAATCGGGAGATTTTCGGGAGAATATTTGTCCCGGGAGGTTTTCGGGAGAGGCGCTGAATTTCGGGAGGGTTGGCAAGTATGCGATAACCAAAGCAATACTTTTACCTTTAAAATTAATGGTGATTCAAGATATGTTTATTTTCAAACACCACTCCTGGTCTGAGAAACCTTTATATTGAATATGATATTTTGTTCTAAGGGCATCCAATCGTTTGCAATTGCACTGTTTGGTTTCGCCTCTCATCCAAGTAAGCTTCATCATTTCATGCTCATAGACTTATGGGTCAGATCTAGTCTGAATGGTAATTTTCATTGTGATAAATGTTCTACCACAATTGTTCTGTAACTTTTTATCATCGAGTACCACTTCAGAAAAAACTTGGCTCTCCATGCACCACCTTTAATGACCAATATTAAAATACAGTAGCGTATTAGGCCTGAGTATTTATTAAAAACAACACAAAAGTTTTATTTCACTTGCATATTTAATAATGTTGGCCACTGTAACATTACACACAGTTTGAACATTAATACTGTGTTTGAATAAATGAAAATAAAACATCCATCCATCTTCTTCCGCTTATCCGAAGTCAGGTCGCGGGGTCAGTAGCTTAAGCAGGGAATCCTAAACTTTACTCTCCCCAGCCACTTCATCCAGCTCTTCCCGGGGGATCCCGAGGCATCCCCAGGCCAGCTGCGAGACCTATTCTCTTCACCGTGTCCTGGGTCTTCCCAATGGTCTCCTATCTGTTAGACGTACCCGAACCAACTCATCTGGCTTCTCTCGATGTGGAGGAGCAGCGGCTTTACTCTGCGCTCCTCCCGAATGACAGAGCTTCTCACCCTATCGGTGATCACCAACCTGCGGCTCGAGAGCTGCATGCTGCTCTTTAACGCGGCCCTAGCGGCTCCTTGAAGCTTTTTTAAAAAAAAAAATGTTGTTTTAATATGGTTTCTGTAGGACAAAACATGACATAAGTGTTCCTAATTGTTAGAAAGCCCACTGTTCAATATGTTTGTGTTTATGCTTCACTGATGAGAATATTTGGCAAGCTTTGTTTTGTTCTTGTCCTCCACACAACTACAATCCATGAACCCAATGTAGTTGTGTAAACTGTGACGCAGCAGTTTGTTTACATCAGGGGTGCCCATTAGAACGATCGCATCGATTGGGGAGGGCGTGTCACTCGATCGCGAAGCATTAAAAAAAAGGTAGACCTTTCAGCATGGCTTGGTGCCAGGCAGTGAAGTGAAGTGAATTATATTCCAATAGTGCTTTTTTCTAGTGACTCAAAGCGGTTTACATAGGGAAACCCATTATCTATGTTACATTTAAACCAGTATGGTTGGCACTGGAAGCAGGTGGGTAAAGTATCCTGCCCACAGCAGTGACTCGGATGGCGGAAGCGGGGATCGAATCTGGAACCCTCAAGTTGCTGGCATGATCGCTCTACCAACCGAGCCACGCCGTACCCAGGCAGGTGGCTGTTGAAAACAAAACAACTAACTGTGCAAGCAGATTGTCATGTCTGTGTGATCATGTTTTGTTTTAGTCATGTTCGGTTTTGTTTTTGGACTCTTCGTGCACTTTTGTTTGTTTTGTCACCATAGCAACCCATTAGTTTTCACCTGTCATGTCACGCACTTGTTTCATGTCACACACCTGATTCATTTGCACTCTCTACACACCCTTGTATCTATCCATCCATGCTACTGCTACCCATAATATTCATGTCCACTATAGTTCATGCTTCATGCCATGCCACAGTAAGTGTTTTTGTTTCGTGTTTTTAGTTAATTGTCTTTGTGCTAGTCTTTTGGTTTCATTATTTAAGTTTGTTCTCCACCATTGTGCGCACCTTTTGTTTGCTTCTTTTTTTTTTGTAGTTTGTTAGTGTTTTAAATAAATATGTATTTACCTTCACGCCATGTCCAGTCCAGCAGTAAGGAGCAAATAAAATCCTTCAAGTTCCTCTGGGTTCACGTGGCTAACAGCAGTGGTCAGGAAGGCCCAGCAGAGACTGCACTTTTTAAGACGTCTGAAGAAATGTAACATTGAGACAGAACTTCTGCTGACTTTTTATCGCTCCACGGTGAAAAACATCCTGACCCACTGCATCACCATGTGGTACAGCCAAGAAGAGGAAAGCCCTCGAGGGGGTCATCGAAGCAGCAGAGAAGATCATCGGTTGCTTCTGCCCCTGCTGGAGGACATTGCAACCACACGCAAGAGAAACAGAGCCAGGAGGATCCTGTCTAACCCCTCAGATCCTGGCCGGGGCCTCATCGACCTTCTACCTTGATGGCGCCGCACTAGTGGTCGCATGTTGCATCAGCTCCTGCCCGTAACGGGTTCTTTCCCTATCTTTGTATTAGCCATCCATTCATCCATCTTCTTTAACTTATCCGAAGTCGGGTTGCGGGGGCAGCAGCGTATGCAGAAAAGCGAGACTTCCCTCTCCCCAGCTACTTAGTGCAGCTCTTCCCAAAGGATCCAGAGGCGTTCCCAGGCCAGCTGGGAGACATGGTCTCTCCACCATTTCCTGGGTCTTCCCCGTGGTCTCCTACCGGTCGGACGTGCCCTAAACACCTCCCCAGGGAGGCGTTCGGGGGGCATTCTGACCAGATGCCCGAACCACCTTATCTGGCTCCTCTCGATGTGGAGGAGCAGCAGCTGATTTCGGCCGCTTGTACCCGTGATCTTGTCCTTTCGGTCATAACCCAAAGCTCATGACCATAGGTGAGGATAGGGACAAAGATCGACCCGTAAATTGAGAGCTTTGCCTTCTGGCTCAGCTCTTTCTTCACCACGACGGATCGATACAGTTCTTTATATTATCACATCTTTATATTATTAAAGCTAATATGTTCTTAATTATTTATCGTTCTTTTACCATCATACCAATTTTTGAGTTTGCACTGGGATTTTTACTGCTTTGCACTCTATTGTTTACATCGGCGACCGCGAAGGTCTCGTATAGCAGTGATGCCATTGTCTACACCAGCTGTTAGCCCTCTGTAGCACAGCAAAGCTAACCAGCAAAAGACCCGATGTTACCCGCGAGCTGAAGAGACAGAGAAGTTGTGCTGGGGTAAAGTGTTGCAGCAAGGAGAGACCCTTCAAACCTGTCTTTCCCTTGGTGATCACCAGGAATGTCAGATCTCTTCCAATAAGATGGACGAGCTAGCTGCTCTAACCCAACATCAGAGGGAATTTCGGGAATGTACTATAGCCTAATGCTTTTCAGGGAGACCTGGCAAACGAAGCTAACACCGGACTCGGACACTAAACTGGATGGTTTTCAGGTGACGCGGGCTGACAGGACAAAGGAAAGTGGTAAAAGGAGGGTTGGGGTGAGGGGGATGAACAATAGGTGGTGTTATCCAGAGCACATCACTTTTAAAGAACAACTCTGCTGTAAGGACATTGAACTGTTAGCTGTTAGCATGAGGCCATACTATCTGCCGCGGGAATTCTCGCCATAGCTGCATATGTTTCCCCCTTCTGCTAACGGCAGCTCTGCATGTGATGTCTTGCACTCAATAACACACATGCTGCAGACAGCACCCACAGGGCCTATTCATCATTACTGGGAACTTTAATCATGTCTCTCCCTCCTCTACCCTGCCCACCTTCACACAATATGTCACCTGCCACACCAGAGACAATATGCACTGGACCTTTTCTATGCAAACAGCAACGAAGCGCACATCTCATCTCTTTTTCCTCCCCTTGAAAGGTCAGATCAAAACCTGGCCGTTAAAAGATGGTCCGATGAGACGGAATAAGCTCTTAAAGACTATTTTGAGACAATTGCTTGGGAAGTGTTCTGTGTTGACCATGGGGAGAACATTGACAGCCTCACACTGCATTACAGGCTATATTAATTTAGGTGTGGATAACACCATACCCACCAGGACAGTATGCTGTTTTTCTCAAACAGCACAAATGGACTACTCCTAAAATAAAGGTTGTACCTCGGGACAAAAAGAGGGCTTTTAGGTTTAACAGTATTAGTTTTCATCTCTCCCTTTGGACTGCAACACTGCTGAAGTCAGAATAAGGATGCCTTCCTTACAATCGTATGCTGTAACTGCTGCCTTAATATTATACCCATATTCCATCCATTCTCAATACCACATGGGTGTCCAAAGTCCATGGCTCATTTTTTAGGGGGGGCCACAGTCTAGGCCCTGTACTATAAAAATGATGGATCATTGGAACAAAATATAAACTATATGCTTTGTCACCTATAGCACAACGCTGACAATAAGGCTGCTGTTAATTTTATAAATATCAAACCGCGTAATATATTTTGACATACTTTCATTTGGTTTTAGCACTAATTTAAAGTAAACAAAAGGTAAAGAATATTATATAAAGAGTCCCCTGCCTGCTTTTTTCATTTTTCTAAGCAGACTTTCTATATATAGAAAACGTTTGGACACCCCAGCTTCACCACTCACCCTTTTCAGGATCACAGCAGTGACTGGAGCCTAAACCAATGGACAATAGACCCAGAATTATTAACAATGAACAGGGGCGCACTTACTGTACCTGCTTTTTAAGGAGTATGCCAACGTTTGGACACCCCTGATTGTCTGGCATCCTCTTGATACACTGTCATAACTTATCGGCTTGTCTCTTTCAGAAGCTTTTTTTCTATCACCAGATGATGAGCGGAGGCAGACACATTTATGTTTAAAAGCGAGAGAGGGACAAGACGAGGAGGCAGCAGGCACCTAATCACTGACACGTCTCTGTTATTAATTAACACAAGCACAATCTGTTTAGCTGGTGAATATAGAAAATGCCAACTAGAAATAAAATGATATGAATACAGAGCTAACATCTCATAATCCATAGCATAGTAAACAGTGTGCAGCTGCAGTGTTAGTAGACTTAACAAAAGCATTTGACACAATGAATTATAATATCTTAATTAACAAATCAAAACGATATGGCATTGGAGGCTTGGTCTTGAACTGGGTAAGAAGGTACTTAAACAACAGAAAGCAATACCTAAAGTGCAGCGAACACAAGTCTACAGCTCTAAATATACAAACATTTGTATATTGATGCATACTTCAGGGATCAACACCGTTACAAAAATTGTTTAATCTCTACATAAATGACATATGTAAAGTTACAAAGGACTCGATACGACCGCATTTTGCTCAGGAGAGATCAAACAGAAGCTAATCTCAGTACAACTAAAATAATGCTATTCGGTAACAGTAGGCGAGAAAGTCAAACACAAATAAACATAGACGGAGTAGAAATTGACAGAGTAAGATAAATAACATGTTTTGGTCTAATAATAAATGATAACATTCACTGGAAATCTCATAAAATATACAACATAAGGTGGCAAGAAATTATTTAATTATGAATAATTTAAATATGTTCTGGACAAAAAATTAATCCATATTTTCTGCTGCTCCCTGGTGTTACCATATCTATTATTGTGTAGAGTTATGGGGAAATAACTACAAAAGTATGCATCATTCATTAACCCTGTTGCAAAACAAGTCACTTATTCTCTAATTATTCGCTAATTCATAATGTCGTTTATAGAGAACACTGAAACCCTTTATTTATTAAATCAAAAATATTCAAATTCAATGATTTGGTGAATTTGTAAACAACAAAAGTTATGCACAAAGCAAACTATAACTTGCTACGTAAGTATAAACAACAATTCTCCTCAACAAAAGAGTATAGCATAACACGTGCAACACTTAAAACATTTAGCCTATCAGTATGTGGGAGTTCAATTATGGAATGGACTAAAGCAAAGAAGTCAGACAAAGTACTGATATGACTCAGTTGAAGAAACTGTTCCTCGAAGAGAACCAGACAACATGGACAAGTGGTCAACTTTCTGCAATCAAAGGAAATTGATGTCGATGTTAACACCAATAATGTGAGCATTTCCCTGAATAGAAGAGGCAACAACACCATGCCAGTCATCATCGTGAAGCTTGCCAACAGGAAATCCAAAATGGCATTGCTGACACAGGGAAAAAACTTGAAGGTCACAAATTTTGAGCATGAGCGAGCACCTCACTAAATGCAATGCTGAAATTGCCAAGAAAGCACACGACCTGAGAAAACGGGGGAAAGTTCAGGAAACTTGGAGCAGCAACTGCAAAATCTACATTAAAATGTAGGGGGTCAAGAAACAAGAGTCCTAGTTGTCAAAGACATCAAGGCTCTCGACAAGTATAACTCCCAGTAGCAACCAAAACAACAACAACAATAATGGAGTCTAACGGTAAAAATTGAATTAAGTAATGGATTAACCAAAGACATTTAAAAAAAAAAGCACTAATTTGATTCAGTTTAAGAGACTGTTCAAACTACAAGTGTTCACAAAGTACAAAGAAGAACAATTATGATGAACACATCTTCAACCTTTAAAAAAAAAAAAAAGAGAGAGACAATGATTATTTATGTATTTAAGATTTGATTACTTACTTATGGTATATTTATTTATTTATTAATTATTTATTGTTTATTTATTCACTGTTCTGTTACAGACAGAGAACAGGGAAATGGGATAAAACTGCTATGAGATGAAAAGAGGTCGGATTAAATAAGCTCTGCGTCTTCCTACTCCTTTTCGGATGTTCTGTAATGAAGCAACTGGAAATGTGTGATGCATTACATATCGTATGCATGTTCGAAATAAAGTGTAACTGAACTGAACAAAACTTCATATGATATATTACCCCAAACGTATTACTGGCTACATCTTTCTTTGTTACTGTTTAGAATATCAGGAAAGACTTCCAAAGACATGCACCTGGGGATAGGTTGATTGGCAACACTAAATTGGCCCTGGTGTGTGAATGTGAGTGTGAATGTTGTCTGTCTATCTGTGTTTGCCCTGCGATGAAGTGGCGACTTGTCCAATGTGTACCCCGCCTTCCGCCCGATTGTAGCTGAGATAGGCTCCAGCGACCCCCGCGACCCCGAAGGGAATAAGCTGTAGAAAATGAATGGATGGATGGATGTATTTTGCCCTTGTATTTTGGTTTGCTACGTGGCGTTCATCGTCAGTATCCACCCCAGAAGGTATTGGGTTTTAAGTACCAGGTCAATAAAGCATTATCAATGACATCATAATTTAATTTTTCATTCAAATAAATGAAAAATTATTTCATAAAAGTAAAACTACAGTTTTATTTTTGATCTAAAAGTTTGTTATCAAAATGTTCTTCCTTAAAGAAGAATAGCACGCATGTAAGGCAAAGGTGGCTTGCAATGCGTCTCGCTTTTTTTGTTTGTTTATTGTTTATTGAGTATGTCATAGTCAGTTCCATATCATACATGCAGGACATAATTTACATACCAGTGACGTGCAGTCAGGGGAGGCAGGTGAGGCGGGGCCTCACGTACCATTATGGAAAGAAAAAAAATGTAAAAAGAAAAAAAAAAAATTAAATTCTTATATGTATCCAGTGATTATACTATAAAGTTATTTTCCATTTAACTTCAGCTGTTTTAGATTATTTTTATTCAAAATCGCTGAATTTTCACATTTGCCGTTCAAATACTGAGAAGAGACTTGCAGTGAGTCAGCAGCCAGTTGAGGCACGTCACTGAGTTGAGCCTCATCATGGATTGCACAATGACTCGGCTAACTGCTGGCCTGCTGTGCAGTGAGACCGTATTGCTATATGAATTATATTATACATTTCCATAGTTTAGTTAGCTGAGGTATATAATGTACAGTGTATTTTGTCAACAACTGTATGTGTGTAACGTATTTCTTGTGCTGAGCAATCATAAAACTGCTGCGAAGACGCACTGTGTGAGGCTCGCAGTAATCCCGCCTCCTGGTGGTAGAGGGCGGTAGTGATCCCAGGGAGCATTTCTGCGACTACTCGGCTGCAGAAGAAGTGACAACAAGCAGCAACAGTTAGCAGTGATCGTTTATTTTTTCCTCTTGCCTGGACTGTTAACATGGTGGATTACATATCTAAAATAAAAAAGTTTTCTAAACTGGACTTTCAATCGAAGCAGGAGGTAATACTTAAAGGAAGATCTCCATCGAGACAGAGAGACTTTTAAAACTGAAGAAAGATAAGGAAGACTTCTATAAACAAGTTATCGATGCTTTTGTTCAAAAAGAGCTGCGCATGGACTTCATTTATAAGTAAAGGTAAGACCATAATAACGTTTTTTTTAATTAAATGTGCTTTTTTGTGTGCTACAGTTTGTATGTGTAAAGTTAAAGTTAAGTTAAAGTACCAATGATTGTCACACACACTAGGTGAGGTGAAATTTGTCCTCTGCATTTGACCCATCCCCTTGCTCACCCCCTGGGAGGTGAGGGGAGCAGTGGGCAGCAGCGGCGCCAATTCCAACCTTTGATGCTGTTATGAGCTTTTAAACATAACCCGTTAACTGCTGCCAGTCAAATGGTGAATAAGATACTTTTTAGGGTTCATATGTTTGTAAATCTGACTGTGATGAAGTCAGTGCCTCACCAGCCATGAACCTCACCGCACGTCACTGATACATACATATCTCCAGAAAACAGTCTTGTGCTCAATGGAAATATTATTATTTCACACAAAAAAAATGAAATATGTATATATATTTAAGAAAATAAAATTTAATTAAACATATCTCAAAGGGTAATAGGAAGAAACATACAGTAAACTTTTTGAATCCCCCCTTTTTTATGTAGTTAACTTCAACTAATATCCAGTTTCCTCTGAATCACATTTTATCACATTCATCTGGATCCACAAAACTCGATTTGCCCAGAACAATGTGCGTACAATTACCTCAATATATCATAAAGTACATGCATACTCACATTCAAAACAAGCCTGGACCTCACTATACCGAGCCAAAATACTAGATTTGTACAATTTCTTAAAATGCTCAATGTTTGAACAGTGTTTGAGCTCATGAGTTCCATATTTTCACCCCACAGACTGAGACACAAAACCTTTTCCTTGTGCTAAGTGCTAAAGTGTCTTTACAATTTGCCGTTCCTCTCCCACATCTTTTTCTTTGAATACACTTTGAATATTTGCAGGCAATTGATAACTTAGTGCTTTAAACATGATAAGCCCTGTCAAATAGTCTACTGAATCAGGAAATGTTAACAGTTTTGACCTTAAAAATAAGCTGTTTGTGTGCTTCTTGAACCCCACATTATGGATAATTTTAAGTGCCCATTTTTGTAAGATTGTTAAGGGATGTATGTTGGTTTTATAATTATTTCCCCAAACTTCTGCACATTAACTTAAGTAAGGATACATGAGTGAATAGTATAGTTGCTGGAGGGATTTTCCATTTAGCTCAGGGGTGTCAAACTCGTTTTCATTGAGAGCCACATCGCAGTTATGGTTGCCCTCAGAGGGCCGCTTTTAACAATGAGTAATATAGGAATATACATGTATGTATATATAATACATTAACAATATAATTTTTTACAAAAGCTGCAAAAAAAAATATTACAATTTTACTTTAAAAACTGTCAGCTCAGTCACTAGAATTTCACAGTAAAAGCAGTGTTTGTTTTTTTACAGCATATAAAAAATGTGAATAAATGGAATGGAATGGAAAAACAATACCACAGTTTTTAGCTCTAAAATTCAAGCAACAGAGCTGTCAGTTTGTTTGTTTTTACGGTAAAATCGTGTTGTTTTTATGTTTGTTTTGTTTTTTAATGTTTTAGTGTCTTACTGTATATGTAAAAAAAAAAAAAAAGTTGATTATACGGTAAAAAACTAAGTCGGCGAAATTTAACCGTAAAATCTATTGTCAATTTTACAGTCTACAATTTGATTGATAATTTGTTTTGAAATCATAAGTCAAGCAGATATTTAAGTACAGTATTTATCTTTATTTTAACAAAAAATATTACAAAGTTACTGTAACAACGTTATTTTCGGCGGTAACTAGTAGTCTAACGTGTTATTTTTTATATTCAGTCACTCAGTTACCATTACTACATGATGCGTTACTGCGTTATTTTACGTTATTTTTTATGTAGTATCGGCTAGAAACTAAGAAGATCTGAGTGTGTTTTATTGGAGAGCTGCGGTGTCGTCCTTCTGAATCTTCCTGTGTCACAACGGGGAGAAGAGAAGAGGCGCGCTATGCGTGTGTGTGTGGGGGGTGTCTGTGTTTACTAACAAGACATCATGTCGGAGCCACAGTCGAGTTTCTTGACATGGAGATATTTTCACTACTTTTCTTTTGTCAAGCACAATGAAAAGAACATTTTAGTTAAATGTAAGTTGTGTCTTGGATCAAAGATCCCATCTACTGCCCAAAACAGCAATTCAAATCTGCTGAAACAGCTACAAAAGCAACATGCTTCGACGAAGCTAGTAAAGACAGACACATGAAGTTTGTTTCTCTCGCGAGATCTGACGACACTGCGCGTGAACAACATAGGACAAAGAAAAATTAAGATGGCGTCTGGCGCAGAATACGTTATTGTGGTTAAAATAGTGCTGTTTTCTTCATCAGCACGTACATGTGCAAATGTATGCTGTTTCTTTAAGTAAACATCGTTAATGTTTGTTTTTGTCGGATGCTTTAGTCTAAGCGCACTAAATCAATCAATGACGCTTTCCGTGCGCGCTTAGCTTGCTAGTTAGCTTAGCTCTTTAGCTGCTAACAAAGAGACGTGAAAGTGATCAACACATCGCTAAGCAGAGATCAAGTGTGAGTGTAAAGTGTTGTGATTGTGTGAAAATGTGCGAAAGAACGATAGCAGAGTACGAGGAGGAACTTTCTCCAACAAAAGAGGAGAACAAGAGACAACCACATCCACTGGCCGCTGTTTTCAAGATACTTAAAGTTGTGTTACACAGAACAGGTTTGTTTACTTCTTACTCTCACATGTTTACTAACTTTATATTTATTTATTAAATAGATTGTTCTTAGGAAGACGAATTTTATTGTGAAGATGGTGCACTGCTTTGTTTGTATATTGGTCATAAAATCAAGACAGTTTCAGACACACAACATTTATGTTCCTCTCAGTTTGTAACAATGTGTATCAACATGTTTACGCAAAACTCACACTGACACCAAATATATTTTACATTGTAATTAGTAAATTCTTAGTTGTATGGCTAATTTCACTAATATCTGACCTACATGCATCAAGAAGTGAAAGTAAACATTTATTGTCAATCATCTTTCAAAAAGTAGTCAACACTTGATTTATTAAAAGAACATAAAGGTGACTGACTTTCCTCCAGCGTGTCGTAGATGGTCTCCAAGTGAATGTGGGAGCTGTGCTCTAAAGAGGAACTGATGATGGAGATACTTCATAAAAACACCGCATAGTACACTTTTTGCCCAGCCACCAAAATCACTTAAAAACATTTTATGAATGTTTTTAAGCATTTTTTAGATGTTTTTTCAGTGCTATTTAACTAATGGTTAGGACAGGGGTCCCCAAACTTTTTGACTCGGGGGCGGCACATTGGGTTAAAAAAAATGTGGCCAGGCCCTCGTGCACTAATTGACTGAAAGAGCACGCACTTGCCGGTTTGTTGCTACGTGGCGTTCATCGTCAGTATCCACCCCAGAAGGTATTGGGTTTTAAGTACCAGGTCAATAAAGTATTATCAATGACATCATAATTTAATTTTTCATTCAAATAAATGAAAAATTATTTCATAAAAGTAAAACTACAGTTTTATTTTTGATCTAAAAGTTTGTTATCAAAATGTTCTTCCTTAAAGAAGAATAGCACGCATGTAAGGCAAAGGTGGCTTGCAATGCGTCTCGCTTTTTTTGTTTGTTTATTGTTTATTGAGTATGTCACAGACTCCGATGCCACTTCACCTCCACCTCCACCTAAGAATTTTAACGGAGGGACTGCTAGCCAGGATAAGATTGATAGAGTCATTGCAGCGTATGTGCAAGAAGACATGCAGACTATTTCTACAGTGAAGTCACCCCCTTTCAGGCATCTAATTAGCATGATACCGGGCGTCAAACAGCAAATGGCACGGAAAACATTTTCCATGTACCTGGACATTGAGTACATAAAAATGGAAAGCGAGCTAAAGAAAACATTCCAAACTCTGCCTCTGCTCATCATTCAGCACGGAAGGTACACACACTCTGTCAATTCTCTTATATACTCTTTAATTCTAGACTTCTAGAGTGTTTGATTATCAAATCACTTTAAATGTATAGACTATAAAGTTCACAAACATAAAGAGGGATCCTAGTGTGCCATGCCAATCTTTCCTTATCTCTAAACTAAAACTGGGGAAATGTGTAGAGTGTTCAGGGCTTCAGTACAGTGTTGATCTCCTGAAGACATGATTTTATTTCAGAATTCATTAAGAGAAAAAAAATGCCTGGTTAGGCTTTGAGTATGTCATGTGAGCCTTCCTTGGGAGAAGCCAGGTTTACAGCTATGTTGTTATTATGCTATTTGTTATTTATGTATGTTATTTTGCAGCTATTTAAAATGGTTTTGTCAATTTGTTCTGGCCTGAAATAAATTGGCTCTTTGAAATATATCTTTGTCTTTGTGTGTTGTATGTAGACCACATTGCTTAGCAGAGTTCAGTGATGCAAATGCATGTCAAGTTGATCAACAGATTGTATTATTCTCCAGTGCAATAACAGTACTGAAATGAAGGCTAAAAGGTCATTATTGGGAGCCTTAAAAAAAAGAAGAAATAAAGAAGTAACTAAATAGTTACTTTTCACAGTAACACATTACTTTTTGGTGTAAGTAACTGAGTAAGTAACTGAGTTACTTTTGAAATAAAGTAACTAGTAACTGTAACTAGTTACTGGTTTTCAGTAATTAACCCAACACTGATGATAATATAATATTTAGATTTTGATAATATTGAATTTTAAAAGACATGCAATTGCATGCAGTACATGATGTTTATTGTCAAAAGGGAAATAACAAAACTATTTAGTAAGAAAAGATTAAGCATTTTATTCACGCATATTATTCCCAGGCTTACGCGGTCCACATAAAATAATGTGGCGGGCCATGTTTAGCCCCCGGGTCTTGAGTTTGACACCTGTGATCTAGCTCTTGTCGTGCTTTTGCCAGCACTCCAATGCTTCTTGATAATTTCAAATGAACGTATTTAGTATGTGCGTTCCAATTTAATTTTTCATCAATTATTACACTGAGGAATTTACTTTGCTCAACTCGCTCACTGTTAATCCCTTCAATCATGATTTTTATTTGTGTATTTATCTTCCTATTTCCTATTTGTTTTACCTAAATTTAGAGACAACTTGTTCCTTTTGAACCGTGTTTGCGTTTTATTCATTTCTAAAGTGTTTGTATCAATAAGTCTATTCAAGTTACTATCAGAAAAACAACAACATTTGTATCATCTGCAAATAAGACCGGCTTTGAGCATTTTGAGACATTACACAGATCATTATTTTTATATGATGAAAAACTTTGGACCCAAAACTGATCCCCGCAGAACACCATATGAAGACATGAAGAGCAACAATCATTTAACTTCACCAACTGACACCTGATTCAATACCGTTCTAATGGGTTTAATAGAATCTT
This sequence comes from Nerophis lumbriciformis, assembly GCF_033978685.3. Taxonomy (NCBI): domain Eukaryota; kingdom Metazoa; phylum Chordata; class Actinopteri; order Syngnathiformes; family Syngnathidae; genus Nerophis; species Nerophis lumbriciformis. The sequence continues at coordinate 24,018,863 of NC_084548.2, read as the reverse complement.
ATGATTAACAGTGTAAACTGTTTTTTTTAAATCAATGAACTCCTACCCACCCACAATCTGAATGATTCTGTATATATGTGTTAAGCGCATTTAATAATATAAATAGCAAAGCCATGTTGAATATCTTACGCAGTGACGTCATGTGCCTGCGTGCACTGAAATGGTATTGTGAGCATGCGCAGAATAAACGGTGCAGTAAGTTCCTGGACCAAAGAAGTAATGGCGGTTTGTTTATTTCCTCCTGTGAATATAAAGTGCTAGCTAACCACATTGGTGACTGTTATAACGATAGACTGCTGCAGAAATGAGTAGTGCTACAGGTTATGGGCCCAGTCATTCAGGCCAAAGATGGTTTAGACTTTTATTCGACGGTGACGAGAAAAATTATGAACTCTGGGAAACGAGGTTCCTCGCACACATGGAGTTACGTGGTCTCGGAGGAGTTATCCTGGAATACCCGCACATAGATGAAGAAGACGAAGAAGCTCTCGCGGAAGATGAGGCAAAGAACGGTGAGGCATATGCGGAGCTAGTGCAGTGTCTAGACAATAAGAGTTTGACGTGATGGAAGAGCAGCACTGGAGATTCTTCGCGAGCATTACGCGGGAAAGGACAAACCCCGTGTTGTGAGTTTGTATTGTGAACTTTCCTCACTCCACAAGGCTAGCAATGAAACGGTCACTGACTATATTATTAGAGCAGAGACTATTTTCACGTCATTAAGAAGAGCAGACGAACAAATAAGTGATGGGCTTCAGATAGCCATGGTAGTAAAGGGGCTACCTGACTCATGTAAGCCATTCGTCGTGCACATTACCCAAACAAATGACACTGTAATGTTTGGCGAGTTTAAAACAAAACTGCGAAGTTATGAGAGTACAGAAAAATATGGGAAGAACGACGTGAATGCAGAAGAAGATAATGTGATGAAGGCTAGCGGGGCAACAAGATTACATGGAAGAGGAAGAGGAAAGAAAATGGATCTAGCTGATGTCGAGTGTTACACATGTGGGAAAAAGGGACACATGGCCAGGACATGCCCTGACGAATCCCAGGCGAGAAGAGAGTATCGAAAATGGGATACACCACAGCGGGGAAGGGGACGCGGTCGAGGACGAGGCCGTGACCATATAAAGAAAGCTGATGGGGAGGTACAACCTACATCTTTCTGTTTCTTCAAATTGAGTGACTGTCCTCCACAAATAGGAAACAAGAAGGGTCTCATGGTTGACTGTGGCGCCACGACTCACCTGATCAACGACGCCACAAAGTTCAAGACAGTCGACAAGAGCTTCAGGCCTGAGGACCACATGATTGAGCTTGCCGATGGAACCAAGGTGAGCGGGATGGCGAAGATGAGGGGAGACGCCGAAGTCTACTTGCTGGACAGCGAGGGGCGACGAGTCAAAACAAGGCTCAAACAAGCACTTTACATCCCATCGTTTCCACAAAACATCTTTTCAGTGAAATCAGCGACAGCCAACGGAGCCGAGCTACGCTTCAAGGACGGTGATAACTGGCTCGTCCACAAGGATGGTACCAAGTTCAAAATGGATGTGTATGGTAGACTGTATTACCTTATCACAGTAGAAGATAATGTTGATGAAGTGTATGGGTGTCATGACATTCAAACATGGCATAGGATCCTTGGTCATTGTAATTTTGATGATATTGCAAGATTAGAAAAGGTAGTTGAAGGGATGTCAATTAAAGGGAAACATGACAAGTCCAATCAAAACTGTGAAATATGTACACAGGGAAAGTTTACCCAAAGTAGAAACAGAGAGGCAGACGCTAAAGCTACAGCTGTATTAGAACTAGTACACACAGACTTATGCGGTCCTATAGAGCCAGCAGATAAAGATGGATACAGATATGCAATAGCATTTACTGATGATTACAGCGGAATGATTTTTCCATACTTTATCAAAGCGAAGAGTGACACAACAAAAGCTACAGAGAAATTCATAGCAGATGTAGCGCCATATGGAAAGATAAAATGCATAAGGTCTGATAACGGTACAGAGTTTACCGGGCAGGAGTTCCAGTCTTTACTGAGGAGTAACGGGGTAAGACACGAGACGAGTGCACCCTACTCACCTCATCAGAATGGAACAGCCGAAAGAGGTTGGAGAACCTTATTTGAAATGGCACGATGCATGCTATTGGAGAGTAACCTCCCAAAGCAATTATGGACATATGCTGTACAGACAGCAGCTCAAATCCGCAACAGGTGTTACAGTAAGCGTCTAGTGCAGACACCTTATCGTGTTTTCACAGGAAAAACACCTAACCTATCTAACATGGAGATATTTGGTTCTGAATGCTACGTGTATAAGCAGGATAAAAAGAAGCTGGATTCTAGATGCGAAAAAGGGGTCTTTGTAGGCTATGATAAGTATAGCCCAGCATATAATGTGTATTATCCTGACACTGGAAAAGTCTTAAAACATAGGCTGGTAAAATTCATCACAAAAGGTAGTGCAGATAGCCAGACTCAGACATATTGTGATATGGGGAGTGAGATTGAGAATTATGAAGATGCACAGCCAAAGGTAGTCAAGCAGGGTCAGGGACAGCCTAATGAGAGTAAAGAGTCTAGTGTTGAGGAGACTGCTGAGGAAATGCCACCCCAGACAGGTAGTGCTCAGAGAGAACAGGGAGAAAGGAGGTATCCTATAAGAGAGAAAAAGGCTCCAGAATACTTAAAAGAGTACCAGTGTAAAGCTGAGTGTAATATTGACGAAAGTGAAAATGTGGATTATTTCTACAGAGTGGCATATGATGTACCTAAAACATTTACAGAGGCTATGGACTCTAAGAAGTCAAAAATGTGGGTTGACGCAATGAAAGAGGAGATGAACTCTTTGACAGAGAATGAGACTTTCACATTGACCCCACTGCCAAGAGGCAAACAAGCAGTGGGAGGTCGCTGGGTATATGCAATGAAAGAGAGCCCAGATGGATTAGAGACTTGTAAAGCAAGATATGTCGCAAAGGGTTATGGTCAAGTGGAAGGGATTGACTATAAAGAAACTTTTTCACCGACAGCCAACATGACGTCTGTCCGAGCATTGATGCAGGTGGCTGTACAGGATGACCTTAACCTACACCAAATGGATGTAAAGACTGCTTACCTACATGCTCCAATGGACTGTGAGGTATATATGGAACAACCGGAAGGTTTTGAGGTCAAGTCAAAAACAGGGGAACACTTAGTGTGTAAACTCAATAAGTCATTGTATGGTTTAAAACAGTCCGGGCGTAACTGGAACATGTTACTGCATGATCACCTTACAGAGAATGGTTTTGTACAAAATGATGCTGATCATTGTGTCTACAGCAGAGAATCTGACAATGAGAAAGTGATTCTGTTAGTATGGGTGGATGATCTAATCATAGCGGCGAGTAGCAACACCTTACTCAGTGATGTAAAGGAAATGTTGAAGAGAAGGTTTAAGATGAAAGATATGGGTCCACTTAAACACTTCCTGGGTATTGATTTCAGACAGAGTGAAGGAGATATCAAAATGACTCAAAAGAAACACATAGAGAAGATGTTAGCAAAATTTGGAATGTCAGACTGCAAGCCAAGATCCACCCCATGCGAGCAAAAGTTAAACTTTGAAAATGAGGGTGAAGTTATCGATTCAACTGGATATAGAGAAATAGTAGGTAGTTTGATCTACATTATGACATGTACTAGACCTGATTTGAGCTGGGTTGTTAGTAAACTATCACAACACCTAGCAGAACCAAAGCATCAGCATTGGGCTACAGCAAAGCACCTACTGAGGTACTTAAAGGGTACTATAGATCAAGAACTACACTTCCAGAAATGTGAGAAAAACCTTCAGCTTGAGGGATATAGTGATGCTGATTGGGCAGCTGATAAAAATGATAGGAGGAGCACAACTGGATACTGTTTCAGCTTGACTGAGATTGGTCCAATTATATCGTGGAAAAGCAGGAAACAGCCAACGGTGGCACTCTCCACCTGTGAAGCTGAGTATATGGCACTAGCAGCCACTACTCAAGAGAGTATGTACCTTGTGCAACTACTTAAAGGGATAGATAGTAGTCACCAGCATCTACCAGTCAAGATATATGAGGACAACCAGGGGGCAATAGCTTTATCTAAGAACCCAGTATGCAGACAGAGGAGCAAACACGTAGACATAAAGTATCACTTTATACGGTCTGCACACACAGAAGGGAACATTTCTATAGAATACTGCCCTACTGCAAACATGGTAGCTGATGTTTTTACCAAGCCAGTGACAAAGGCTAAATTTGAGAAGTTCAAGGGGTATTTGTTTAGAGAGTGATGTGAACTGGCAGATGTGAATAAGTTTGAAGTTTTAACACTGCCAGTATGCCAAAATGTTTTATTTTGGAGTTGTGTATTTTTGGTTTTTGTTTACCATTATAGAGAGCTATAAACATGTCTTTGAGTGGGAGTGTTAAGCGCATTTAATAATATAAATAGCAAAGCCATGTTGAATATCTTACGCAGTGACGTCATGTGCCTGCGTGCACTGAAATGGTATTGTGAGCATGCGCAGAATAAACGGTGCAGTAAGTTCCTGGACCAAAGAAGTAATGGCGGTTTGTTTATTTCCTCCTGTGAATATAAAGTGCTAGCTAACCACATTGGTGACTGTTATAACGATAGACTGCTGCAGAAATGAGTAGTGCTACAATATGTATATAGTATAATATGTATTTCCTATAAACAACACATTGAACATAAATCGTTCTCAGGACTGGACTGTGCACCTTACCTCCTTTTGCAATATTTTTTTCTTTTTCTTTTCTTCCTATGTTTTGCATATATTGTAGACTATCACACTGATACTGGAGTTGTTTTTAATCTCATTGTACCTGTGTATAGACAATAAAAGGCATTCTATTCTATTATATTGCAAGTTGTTTTTTGGTCTAAATATTTTTTAATTTCTTCAATTGTGTCAATTAATGCTAGTGAAGTTGATCTTTTAGCTCGAAATCCATACTGGCATTAGAAAAGTAATTTGTGTTTCTATGTGAAGTTTTCCAATTGATTATTGAACAGTTTTTCTAATATTTGTGAAAATTGAGACAGTATTGAAACAGGTCTATAATTTGTGAAGAAATGTCTGTTGCCAGTTTTATATAAAGGAAGGACCTTTGCCATTTTAATTTCTGTGGGCAATGTACCAGTTTGGAATGATACATTGAATATGCAAGTTCATGGTATTGAAATTTCATGAATAACACTTTTTATTAATGTTATATCCAATCCTTGATAGTCAATGGAGGTTTTGTTTTAACGTTCCTGCACAACACTTATGATCTCCAGTTCATCGACTGGTTTTAAAAACATTGTACATGGATTTGTTTTTATAAGAGGATCCTCCCTCTCATCAGTAATTTTAGAATCAGGGATCTTACTTGCAAGCTCCGTTCCTAAAAATCATTGAATTTATGGGCAGGAGCATTCATGTCATCATTTTCTATAAAAAAAAAAAAACGTTGGGTAATTAATTTGTCCGGCTTCTTTTTTAATGATGCTATTCAGAATGTTCCATACTTCCTGTGTATTGGTTTTGGTTTTTTTCCAGCAATTCTTTATAATACTCCTTCTCAGCTGTTCTTAGAATATTGGTATTAATTTTTATACATTCTATATTTCTTCTCTGCTTCTTCTGTTCTTTTCTATAATTTCTCTGTATAATGTATTCTTCTTTTTACAAGACGTACCCAGTCCCCTTGTGATCCAAGGACATTATTTTGATTTGATTTTGCTCTTACATGGGATTAGTGGGCAAAACTCATAATATAGTAACAAAAATGATTTCAAAAATTCATTATATGCACTGTTTGTATCTGATTTACAATATAGAGCTGCCCAGTTTTGACTAAATAGAGCGTTTTTAAACGCAATCAGCTTTTCCTCTGTTTTAATTTGTCTATATGTAATTTGCTTGATTGGATGTGTGTTTTTATAACTCTTGTGATCAACTGTAAAAACTGTTAAATGATCTGAAATATCATTGACTAGCATTCCACTTTGAATGTGGTTATTTACATCGCTAGTAAACATGTTATCAATGAGTGTCACATCGCACTGTGTGACGTAATTCTAGTTGATCTGGGAAAATAAACCCATGCTATACATTGTATTTATGAAGTCTTCAGTTGATTTGTGATTTAAGGAGATGTATATTGTAGTCCCCAAAGATGAAAATATTTGTGTGTGTCTTTTGAGCGAAGGTTTTTGTCATGACGTGGAGTCGAACCCACGTTTCCTCTGCAGCTGCAGGCACCTCTCTTAAACCCTCTGCTGGCAGCACACTCAGACAAGCCTCTGCTCGCGCTGAGCACAACACGCCCACACAGCAACAAGCCTGCAAACAATTACTTATCAGCGCACCTGGACTTGACGAGGGGGAGCAGCATAAAGACCAGCGGACCCGAGGAACCTTTGCCAGAACGTCGCTAACCTTCCAGTAAGCATCACGTCTGGCATTCCTTTCCCAGTGGTTTCCTCGTCCTTGTTTTGCTCTATCTCTCCGTGTTTCCCCCTGGTTCATGCCCTTTTGTATTTCCACAGTGACTCCCCTGTCCTCCGTGATCGTGCCTTGTCACTCGACACCCATCCGGATTCCTGACTGCCCTCCACGATCCACGACCTCCCTGCTCGGACCCAGACCACGCTGCCCTGCTCTTGCCCACGACCACTTGCCTGTCCACGAACTGCCTCTTCGCCTTGCCCCCTTGGATAACGACGAAAGATACAATCAACATTTACAGACAACAACCCTTGGTAACATTTACATTATTAATTTTACACATAGTCAACACTCACTCACTTTGAGTAGCATACACACGCCACGTATTCATCAAAGGTTTCAAATAAACCTAGTAACCGCAGTCCTGCCCTGGTTGTCGCCTCCTTCCCTTCTCTGATACACAACAGTTTTCTCCATCCAGTTCAAGATTAGACCCTGGTGTTCGATATAAACTACATACTACTACATGTTTCTGTTTTTCTTTAATAACCTCAATTGTTATACACTCCAATACATCATCAATAACTGCTGTCAGGTTATCCATAATTTGACAGTGCGGTCTTAAACCCACAATCCTCCCACAGCATGTCACAGTCCCTGCAGTGTTTTGTGTGTCAGTTGTCGTCTGTCTGGGTGTGGTCATGTGTGGGTGGAGTTTGGGTTCCTGGCTTCCAAGTCTGGCACACCTGGCGCTGATCAGCCTACTCACCTGCCTGCCATCAGCTAATCACCTCCACTCCACAAAATCCCTGGCCTCCTCTCACAACGCTGCCAGATCGTTTCACAGCTCTCCAAGTGGTAACGCTTCTTGCCAGTTCTCGCAGCATTTTGTCAATCTTGTTGACCTTTTGTTTGTGCCTTTGCTCCTGGTAGCTTGTTCTTCGCCTCACCATTGTCTTCCTCTGCCTCTAGTGCCGACCTCCTCTAACCCTGCCTGCCTGCCAGACACCTCCACTCCAGCCAACAACGCCTTTCCCTCCTCCCTCATCTGCCTGAATTAAACCCTTTGGACTTTTTATCTGCCTCTCTTGTCTGCTTTTGGGTCCGCCAGTTTGTTAAATCGTGACAGAACGATCTGGCCAGAATGGACCCAGCGGACTTGGAAAAGGTCAAGGAGGTCATCGGCAACCAAAGTCGACGTCTGGGAGATCACCAACAACTCCTTCAGACCCTTGTGGAAGAGGTATCCAAAATTACCACTAAACTTGATACCCTCTGTGCTGCTCCACAACAGGCTCCACCAGCAGAACCACTTCAAGCCAATAGCGCCGCCCCTCCCCCAGCACCAGTTGTCCAAGCTGTGGAGACTCATCTTCCACCTCCGGCAAAATATTCTGGCAACCCCAACACCTGCCGTGAGTTCCTCACCCAAGTTCGTCTCACCTTTAAGGCTCAACCAACCCGCTTTGTCCAGGAGGCAGCCAAGATGGCTTTCATTGCCAGCCTTCTTGAGGGGCCTCCACTTAGTTACTTCAATGCCCTGCATGAGATGAATTCTCCCGCAGCTCAGTCCTTTGCTCTCTTCGCCGCTGAGCTCAAAAATATTTATGATCACCCCATTCGTGGACAACAGGCCGGTCAGCAGATTTTGAGACTCCGCCAAGGTCAACGTTCTGTGAGAGAGTTTGCCAGCGAGTTTCGTTCCTTGGCCGTGGAGTCTGGTTGGAATGACCAAGCGCTGCTCACCGCCTTCCAGAGTGGGCTCAACCGGACCATTGGTAGGGAGATCGCACTAAGGCAGGAGCTTGATTCCCTAGATGAGGCTATTAACCGCCATCAAGATTTCGGACCAAATAGCCCAGTGGCAAGGCGAGACTGTTCCCGCCGTGTCGACTACCCCTTTTTCCGGCCATGATTTTCTGCCACATGAACTCCGACGTACTGTACCCCTAGCCCTGCCCTCCGGGTCCCCAGGGGAGGAGCCCATGCAACTAGGGCGGACCCGTCTCTCCACTGACGAGCGCCTCCGACGGTTGAGGTCGGGGGTGTGCTTCTACTGTGGACAACCCGGTCATCTTCGTGCTTCCTGCCCCATTCGGCCAAAAGAGGAGGCTCACCAGTAGCAGTGGGGGTTCTGGTGAGCCAAACAGTCTCTTCCCCTGAATCCCGGGGCCGCATGCAATTCTCCGCCACTCTTCAGTGGCAATCTCAGTCCGTGCCATTACTCGCCCTGGTTGATTCAGGGGTAGATGAGAATTTTATCGACTCAGTTGTTGTTTCCCAGGCAGGCATCTCCCTTGAGCCTCTACCCTCTCCTCTGAAGGCCAACGCCCTCACGGGTAGCCTTCTCGCTCGAGTATCCCATCGCACCGTGCAAGTCCACCTCATTGTGTCCGGTAATCATCACGAGCACATCCAATTCCATGTCATATCCTCACCTCTTGCACCCATCGTCCTTGGCCAACCTTGGTTACGGCTCCACAACCCCCATATCGACTGGACAGCACGTAAGGTAGTGAGCTGGAGCTCCTACTGCCTCTCTACATGCCTGCTCTCTGCTCGTTCCCCATCAGAGGGCACCAGCTCCCTTGTCATGTTTGAGCCTCCTGATCTGTCAAGAGTTCCTGCTGTTTACCATGATCTCAGAGAAGTATTCAGCAAACTGCGTGCCCTGTCACTTCCACCTCACCGGCCCTATGATTGTGCCATCAACCTGATTTCTGGAGCGCCACTGCCGGCAAGTCGCCTATACAACCTGTCACGTGCTGAGAGAGAGAGCATGGAGAAGTATATTCAGGAATCCCTGGCAGCTGGCATTATCCATCCTTCCTCCTCCCCAGTGGGTGCAGGATTATTCATTGTCGGTAAAAAGGATGGATCACTCCGCCCCTATCGTGGATTAAATGACATTACCATAAAAAACAAATATCCATTGCCGTTGATTGCATCTGCTTTTGAGCCCCGTCAGGGAGCTACTATTTTCTCCAAGCTAGATCTACGTAATGCATATCATTTGATCCGTATCAGAGCCGGTGATGAGTGGAAAACTGCATTTAAGACCCCACTTGGACATTTTGAGTATCTGGTCATGCCCTTTGGGTTAACTAATTCACCAGCAGTATTTCAAGCCCTTGTAAACGATGTACTTCGTGACCTTCTAAACCGCTGTGTGTTCGTTTACCTAGATGACATCCTGATCTTCTCCCGCAACAAGGAGGCGCACCTTGAGCATGTCAGGCAGGTGCTTCAGCGTCTCCTGGAGAACAGGCTCTACTGCAAAGCTGAAAAATGTGAGTTCCATGTCACCTCTACTTCATTCCTGGGGCTGATAATTGGGAGTGGCCAGGTGAAAGCAGACCCTGCGAAGGTGTGCGCAGTGGAGGAATGGCCTCAACCTACTACATTGAAGGAGCTCCAGCAATTTTTGGGTTTTGCCAACTTCTACCGTCGTTTCATCAGAAACTACAGCCAGGTAGCTGCACCCCTCACAAGGCTGACGTCCACATCCACTCGATTCGCTTGGACTACAGAGTCTGAAGCTGCTTTCAGGGAATTGAAGAGACGTTTCACCACGGCCCCGGTCCTCATTCATCCGGATCCTTCTCGACAATTTATTGTGGAGGTGGACGCCTCAGACTCAGGGGTGGGGGCCGTCCTGTCCCAGCGCTCAGCCGATGACCAAAAACGTCCTCCCTGTGCTTTCTTCTCCTACCGCCTGGAACCTGCTGAGCGCAACTACGATGTGGGAAATCGGGAACTGCTCGCTGTCAAGCTCGCCCTGGAGGAGTGGAGGCATTGGCTGGAGGGGGCAGAACACCCGTTCATCGTATGGACAGATCACAAGAACCTCGCCTACATTCAATCGGCCAAGCGCCTCAACTCCCGTCAGGCCCGGTGGGCTCTGTTCTTTGGTCGGTTCCGGTTCACCTTAACTTACCACCCAGGTTCTCGAAACATTAAACCAGATGCCCTCTCACGCCAGTATTCTCCTGAAATTTCTTACAGTCCTGACCCTATCCTTCCCTCCTCTTGTGTGGTGGCTGCGGTGACATGGGAGATCTAATCGCTAGTTCGTAGAGCTCAGCAGACTCAAGCAGACCAAGGTAATTGCCCAGCTAACAGACTTTTTGTACCTGATTCTGTCCGCTCTGATGTCCTCCTTTGGGCCCACACATCTCCCTTTGCATGCCACCCCGGAATCAACCGCACCCTGTTCCTCCTCAAGCGACACTTCTGGTGGCCTACCATGACCACAGACACTAGGGCCTTTGTATCTGCCTGCACTGTGTGTGCACGTGGAAAATCTTCTAACCAGCCGCCTGCAGGTCTCCTCCGTCCCTTGCCGGTTCCTGGTCGCCCATGGTCCCACATCGCTTTGGACTTTGTGACGGGGCTCACTGAGTCTCAAGGCAATACAGTAATACTTACCATCGTGGACAGATTTTCTAAGGCAGTTCATTTTGTGGCTCTCCCCAAACTACCCTCAGCCCTTGAAACTGCTGACCTCATGGTGAACCATATGTTCCGGCTCCATGGCATACCTCTCAACATCGTTTCGGACCGGGGACCCCAATTCATCTCCCAGGTGTGGAAGGCTTTCTGTCATGCCCTTGGAGCCAAAGTAAGCTTGTCATCTGGTTACCACCCCCAGACTAACGGGCAAACAGAACGGGCAAATCAGGACCTGGAAGCTACCCTCAGGTGTGTCGCTGCCAAGAATCCCTCCACCTGGAGCACACACCTTGCATGGATCGAATATTCCCACAATTCCCTGTCTTCCGCTGCCATGGGTGTGTCACCGTTTGAAGTTTCTCTGGGTTACCAACCACCACTATTTCCAGCCGAAGAGGCCGACATCGCTGTTCCGTCTGTCCAAAGTCACCTGCAGCGTTGTCGGAAAGTGTGGAGGGATGCGCGGGCTGCCCTGCTCAGCTCAGTGGAACGAAACCGGCGCTTTGCTGACCGCCACCGGACCCCTGCCCCGGAATACCAGGCAGGCCAACATGTGTGGCTGTCCTCTAAAGACCTTCACTTGAAGACAGATTCCAGGAAGCTGTCACCTCATAAAAAATAATCAGTCGAAGCCTGGGCCACTGGAGAGGGGGTCCAGACTGAGGCCAAGGGAAGAAAAAACAACTCATAGCCATAGCACACATCACTCTTACATGTGTGTAAGATGGAAACATCAAACATCTGTCAGGACTTGGACTTTGGCGTGGTTCGTTTTCCCATGGTGCAAAGGATTTGGACCGGACATGGCGTGAAGGTAAATACATATTTAATTTTAGCACTCAAAAAAGGAACAAACAAAAGGCGCTCACAGTGGAGGCACAAAACTTAACGCAGGGAACAAAAACTTGGACTATGCATAACTATGAACATGAAACAAAAACACTAACTGTGGCATAAATAAACAAAACTTACTTGCGAGGACGTGAACAGGGCAGCATGCGTGAACTAAGCATGAAACCGTAAACATGGCATGAAGCAGAGTGATGTCGCCAGAAAGACAGCCTGGCAACAGGAAGCTTAAATAGTAGTGGCATGATTAGTGACAGCAGGTGCGTGACTCAAAATGTGAAAACGTGAGACAGGTGCGTGACATGAGGATGTGAACCAGGTGAAACTAATGGTTGCTATGGTGACAAAGCAAGGGAGTGAAACCAGGAACTAAAAAGTGTCCAAAAACTGTGGTGGCCTCTGCGGTGTTCCACGCCATCGTCTGCTGGGGTGGAGGGAGCATGGCCAGAGACAGGAGCATACCCAACAAAGCAACCTAGAGAGCCGACTCCACTCTTGGCCGCCCACTAACTCGGCCAGTGTCCAGTCCGCATGGATGAGCGAGGATGCGTCTAAGGAGACTGAGGTGTCCGATACCTGCTCATTCAGCAAAGACACTGTGAAGCCTGTCTGACCCGGCGCTCAGTGCTAGCTCCGCAGCCCTGTCTCTTCATCCGCATCTCCTCCAATCTCTCCAAAGGGACTATGGTGTGACAGAGACTCAGCAGTTGGTCTCCATGGCCAAAAAAGCACCGCAGAAGTCACGAAAGTACCGGCCCTTGTCACACACTCCCAAAGGGTCCCGAACCAAAAGGCAAACAAATATATACATATAATAACACATGAAAACAAGAGGGAAACACAAAAGGATGACACAAGTGCACAGAGCTCCTGCCAACAGCAGCCACTACAGCGGCGCCATCTTGGGAAAAAAAAGATGTGTAAATGCATAAAAGACATTTATTTCGAGGACAGTCTTGCATCATTTGAGCAATTGCGAATCAAATTCAATTTGTCCCAATGCAGTTGGTTTCGCTATTTGCAGGTAAGAAAATGTATTAAAGAAAACCTTTCAAATTCTCAGCTGGTAAATGAAAAACATCCTCTCTTAGAATTACTAAATTTATCACCTAAAAGTAAAAAGCTTATCGCCAAATTTGCCAGCTGCTTCATTATGCCCATTTCATCAGCAGATGGTGTTAAAAGAGCATGGGAACAGGAACTAAGAACCATAATACCGAAACAGCAATGGGAACGGGCACTCTCTCAAATTCACAATTGCTCAATTAACAGCAGACACAGGCTCATGCAGTTTAAAGTGATTCATCGTTTCTATTACTCCAAAGTCTCATTACACAAATGTTATCCTGATACATCTCCACTTTGTGAATCAGCTGAAGGATCACTGTCTCATTTGTTTTGGGAATGTCCAATTATTCAACCATTTTGGTCCAGCATCTTCTTCTTTTACTCGGGGGTATATCAGAGAAAACTTGTCCCTGACAGGGATATCATTTTGTTTGGGGGGGTCTTCAGAAACACAAAAACTTCCAGAATATATTACAGCTGTGTTGCTTCTCGGGACGGTTTTGGTCAAAAGACTCATTCTCAAAGAGTGGAAAACCCCATCTGCACCGAACTTCAGGAACTGGTTAAATTAACTTGTGAACGTAATGACTCTTGAAAAAATAAGATTTATAAACTCTCCAAATATGAATAAATGGGAACTAACCTAGAAGCCTTTACTGACATATATTGAATCATAACTTAAAGACTATTTTATTTTTATTTTTTTTCCCTCGTGGAAAAAAAAAGTATACTCTAGCCTTTAAATAGACTTCTTTTTAGACCAGTTGATCTGCTGTCTCTCCTTTCTGCTCTGCCCTCCTCTCCTGCGTGGAGAGGTTATCAGGTGACCACGGATCAGCCTGAACGGTAGCTGTTCAAAGTCGGGACCCAGGATGGATCACTCCTCTTTGCATCAGTTGGTGTCATCTCTGCACTGCTGACTTGTCTCCATTCAAAATTATCCCCTGCTGGCCCCACAATGAACTGGACTCTCACATTGGTCTCCCAATGGACTGGACTTGCACGTGAAGTCAAGACCGGGGCTAACCACTCCTTATGCATCAGTCGGTGACGTCTCTGCGCCCCGACGTGTCTACATACAAGAAGATCCGCAGCTGGCCCCACTATGAACTGGACTCTCACATTATTAACTGTATCCACTTGGCATCCATTGCACCGGTCACCAAGGGGGAAATCCCCACATCTGCGGTACCTTCCAAGGTTTCTCGTTGAGCCCATTGGGTTGCGTTTTTTTCTTGCCCTGAGAAGGGATCTGAGCTGAGGATGTCGTTGTGGCTTGTGCAGCTCTTTGAGACATTTGTAATTAAGTTCTTGTGTAAACTTTGATTGATTGATTGATAGTGGGAAAGTTTGCTTTCTGCATAATTTTAGCTGTTTGCAGTTGCACCAAATCCTTAAACTTCAGTATTTTGTAATAGTCTGACTTTCATGGTCTCTATATGACCAAACAATATTTGCCTGTAACCTCTCATTTTGTGGTTTAAGTACTGCTCACCTTCACAGCAAAGAACACATGGGTTGTTGTTTGGTGCTCTGAACATTTTACATAATCACCATTGTTGTAACACCTGTTAATATTAATACTCAATGTCCAACTAATGTAAGCAAAATAGCAGAATACTCAAGGTGGAAGCTTCCACCCAAGGCATTAACCACAACCCACCTCGACATGAGCTCAAATGGCCAGCATCAAATCAGTAACCCTCCGATCACAAGACTGCCATGCTACCCATTGAGCCATGCTGTCCCAGCGCCACATGAAATAGATCTGTGAAGATGATATTTGCCAAATATTAACAATTGATTTACAAAAGTGTGAGCCTGTGAACACCTTTATTAAATCCTATTCACTTAGTATATACATTCATCCCACTAATTGACCAGCCGATCTTTGAAACTGACAATTAACGCATTTAACTTTGCTGGTGATCAATGAATACTTTCCTTTAAACAATAAATTATGTGTTTTCCAGTATGACTGACAGACCAGGATGATAATGCTTTATACAGACACTGTGGCCTCAGATAATAAAACAATTTGTAATTCCACTCCAGTTGATCCTTGGATTAATAATCGCGACACATCCACAAAAGAGATGGGTCCTTAAGCACACACGCACACACAAACACCAATGCATGCACTTACCTTGAGATGATAAACTCGTTAACTCTGTGGCTGATTGGTAACGCATTATCTCCAACCGCCAGCTGACCATTTGTCTTTGGTAAGATATCAACAATCACCATTTCAAATAAGGGACGCTGATAAGAAATTCTAATTAAGCAACTGAGATCAATACTTTTTCCCTGTAGGAATTAAGTCAGAGTGTGCAATCCACATTGCTAGTTCTGTCCTGAGCCCTGAATCAAAGACATGACAATAAATACTACAATAGTCTCTCGGCACTCGTTGAAACTCTTATTTATTCAACGAAATGACCACTACTACTCCTTCTAAATAGCATACATAGGTTTATTATCTAGTTTTTTTTCCATGATGGACGTCCCTTTACAGCTAGGTGGTAACAGTAATGGTATTATTGGTTTTGGAGATGTTAAACAAGTTACATTGAGGAACATCAATCGCATGTTTATACACGCACAATTCAACATGTCCAAAAAGGAGTGGTAAGTAACAGAGTTTATTCAAAATGATCTTTTATTTAATCCACTTCTCCAGGTCTGATAGTTCAATTCCTGTGTTTAAATGTTACAATTTTTCTAATAGGGAAAAAAAGAATGGAGAATGTGTCACACTAAATACATAGCTTATGCAGTCATGTAAGAGAAGGGGGGGGGAGGAAGAAAAAAGTATTGAAACAACTAAAAACCTAAATATTATACAAATAGAAAAAATGAAATTAATGTACATAAAGATATTTACAATCACTTTTTTAGACATATTTAAGATGACGGAGACTGTTGAATCCAATAAGCAGCCTACTTTCTGCAAATCTTTCTGTGTATCATGACTCCCTTGGGCTACACTGGTGCCTAAAGATTGAATTAAAAAAGAACATAGAACATGTGTGTCCAAACTATGGCTTGCTGGGAACTTCAGTCAGGTCCGTGAGACCTCACAAGTTTAATAAGAATTAATTTTGCAGTCTAAGCGCTGCAAACATGCCGCCATTTTGGGGCGAACGTTTGTAATTTTGGAAAAGGACTATAGGCCTGATTTACTACGATCTAAATACCATGCGCTAAACAGAATGTGCAATCTATAAATTAGCGTAAATTATTTGTGGGAGTGTCTCATAAATTAGTCTCAGAGTTTAACACTCAACACCTTGCCTCCGTTGCCGTTGCAAGTTGCCAAGTGCATGCTCACGTGGGGTTCAGTTGTTTCTTTTTTCTTTTTTTTTTTTTAAATAATATATTTTTATTTTTGGATTGCTGCTTATGGCACAGGGGTTGGACCAGACAAACTCCACTTCTTTCCAGTCCTTTTGGACGGTTGATCACTTGAGCAAAAATATGTGCTTGTGAATGTTTAATATGTTCCAAATAAAATAAATTGATTGATTGATGTAGGTGAATATGCACCGGAGCAGGATGGAGATGACTCTCTCCCAAATTATGTTCCTTGTGTTTTTTTTATGTCTGTTTGGTGAAAAACAGCAGGTCCACCAGGAGCCTCCTTCTCAGGTTGTGAGGTTGCTGTTTCACAGTGTTTCTATTTGGGGTTGTGACAGCAAAATCTTTTAATGGTAAATGTGTGTGGTAGTGTCCAGTTAATAACTTGGCAGATGTTGTATTGTGGTCCTCTGCAATGTCCTGGTGGCAAATAAAATGTTGACTGAGTGTAGTACTTATTTTACTGTAGCTGCTGATCCTGGTTTATGGTGGATGCGCAATTTAATGTTGTAGGTTCACATTCAATGGCCTGGCCAGTGTTACTTATCAGTGGTCAGTTTCATGTAGAGCTCCATCCATCCATCTTCTTCTGCTCATCCGAGGTTGGGTAGAGGGGTCAGCAACCTAAACAGAGAAGCCAAGACTTCTCCTCTCGTCAGCCACTTCGTCCAGCTCCTCCCAGGCCATCTGGGAGACATAGTCCCCCCAACGTGTCCTGGGTCTTCTTCATGGCCTCCTACTGGTTGGACCTACCCTAAACACCTCCCCAGGGAGACGTTCCGGCTGCATCCGGACCAGATGCCTAAATTAACTCCTCTGGCTCCTTGCGATGTGGAGGAGTGGTGGCTTTTCTCTGAGCTCCTCCCGAATGAAAGAGCTTCTCACCCTTTCTCTAAGGGGGAGATCCGCCACCCGACAGAGGAAACTTATTTCGGCTGCTTGTATTCGTGATCTTGTCCTTTCGGTCATAACCCAAAGGTAATGACCAAAGGTGAGAACCGAACAATAAATTGAGCGCTTTGCTTTCCGGCTCTGCTCCCTCTTTACTATGATGGATCAATACAGCGTCTGCATCACTGAAGACGCCGCACCGATTCGCATTTTGGATCTCATGATCCACTATTCCTTCACTCGCGAATAAGACCCCGAGGTACTTGAACTCCTCCACTTGGGGCAAGATCTCCCCCCTAACCCAAAGATGGCACTCCACCCTTTTCTGGGAAAGAACCATGGACTCGATCTTTGAGGTGCTGAATCTCATCCCAGTTGCTTCACACTCCGCTGAAAACCGATTCAGTAAGAGCTGAAGATCCTGGCCAGATGAAGCCAGCAGGACCATGTCATCTGCAAAAAGCAAAAAGCCTAATCCTTCAGCCACCAAACCATATCCCCTCAATGCCCTGACTGTGCCTGGAAATTGCCCATTAAAGTTATGAACAGAACTGGTGACTAAGTGAAGTGAAGTGAAGTGAATTATATTTATATAGCGCTTTTCTCTAGTGACTCAAAGCGCTTTACATAGTGAAACCCAATACCTAAGTTACATTTAAACCAGTATGGGTGGCACTGGGAGCAGGTGGGTAAAGTGTCTTGCCCAAGGACACAACAGCAGTGACTAGGATGGCGGAAGCGGGGATCGAACCTGCAACCGTCAAGTTGCTGGCACGGCCGCTCTACCAACCGAGCTATACCGCCCCAAGTGCAGCCCTAGCGTAGTCCAACTCGCACTTGAAAAGGGTCTTAGTTTCTGCCGACAATGCAGACCGAGCCCTGGCACCAATCATACAGGGAATAGATCGCCACAATCAGGCAGCCCGATACCCCATTCTCTCTGAGTAGTCCCCACAGGACTTCCCAAGGGACACAGTCGAATGCCTTCTCCAAGTCCACAAAGCACATGAGCAGGTCCATAGGTCCACGACCAGGATGAAAACCACACTGCTCCTTCTGAATCCTTCTCTCCAGTACACCTGAATAGACCTTACTGATCCCACGATAGTTGGAACACACGCTCCGGTTCCCCCTTCTTCAAGAGAGGAACCACCACCTGGATCTGCCAATCCAGAGGCACCGCCCCCGATGTCCACTCAATGTTGAGTGAAGGTCAGCAGCACACCAGCTCCACCATACACGGTGTTGTCAGTGCACTGCCTAGCCCTCCTGCGGCAGTGGGAATTGGTCCAGAATTGGTTTGAAGCTGTCCGGGACTCATTTTCCATGGCTTTCTCGAACTCCTCCCATGTCCGAGTTTTTGCCTCTGCGACCGCTGAAGCCGCACACCGCTTGGCCTGTCGATAACTGTCCGCTGCTTCCAGAATCCCTTTAACCAAAAGGACCTGATCTGACTCCTTCTTAAGCTTGATGGCATCCCTCATCAATAGTGTCTACCAGCGGGTTCTGGGATTACCGCCACGACAGGCACTAACCATCTTTCGGCCACAGCTCCGATCGGCTGCATTGACAATAGAGACACGGAACATGGTCCACTACGACTCAATGTCCGGCGCCTCTCCAGAGGTGGGAATTGAAACTTTATCGGACGGGAGACTCTGCTAGACGTTCCCAGCAGACATTCACAATGCCTTTGGGCCTGCCAGGTCTGACCGGCATCCTCCCCTACCATCGGAGCCAACTCACCACCAGGTGGTGATCGGTGGAAAACGCCACCCTTCTCTTCACCTGATTTTTCAAAACATGAGACCACAAATCTGATGACACAACCACAAAGTCAATCATCAAACTGCGGCTTAGTGTGTCCTGTGTTTGAACATGGTGTTCGTTATAGATAATCTGTGACGAGCACTGAAGTCCAACAAAAAAATTCCACTTGGGTTTAGATCTGGGCGGCCATTTCTCCTAGTCACGCATCTCCAGGTTTCACTGTCCATTCCAATGTGAGCATGGAAGTCCCCAAGCAGAACAAGGGAATCACTTGGGGGAGCACTCTCCAGTACTCCCACTAATGAATCCAGAAAAGGACTGCTGTTTGGTGCGTAAGCACAAACAACAGTCAGAATCGACCCCCCCACCCGGAGGCGTAGGAACACTACACTCTCGTTTACTGGGTTAAACTCAAATGTACAGGCTCTGAGCCGCGAAGCAACAGGTAATGCCAACCCCTGCCTGTCACCTCTCACTGCTTGCAACGCCAGGTGGCAGAGAGTCCAGCCCCTCCAGATGACTGGTTCCTGAGCCCTGTGTGTGCGTCGAAGTGAGTTTGAGTAGATACAGCCGGAATTTGTCCACCTCGCACACCAGCTTTGGCTCCTTCCCTCCCAGCGAGGTGACATTTCACGTCCTAAGAGCTAGCTTCTGTAGTCGAGGATTGGACCACCAAGGGACCTGTCTTTGGCTGCTGCCCAGCTCACATTGCATCTGACCTCTACAGCCCTTCATATAAGTGGTGAGCCCATTGGAGGGGGGAACCCATGTTGCCTCTTTGGGCTGTGCCCGGTCGGGCCCCATGGGGACAGACACTCACCATTGAGCCCCATCTCCAGGCCTGGCTCCAGAGGGGGGCCCCGGTGATCCAAAGAGAAAAATCTGGGTACTCGATTATGTCTTTACATGAATTATTTGTCTCCAGCACTGTCCTGTTGGTATAAATTCCACTTTTCCTGTTATGGATCACTTTGAGCAACTTTCCTCTTCTTCCACCTGAACTGGCGCCATAACTAGCTTGCAGTCCTGTTTACCAGTCCCTGTCAGAGCACATGAGCCCACAGTCTTCTCCTTTTGCTGCTGTGTTATTTGGCATTTTCTATTGTTATTTGACTGTCCAGTGTAAATTGCTCTCTTTTTTGTGAGAAACCTTGCCTCTACAAGCCAGTCAGAACTGACTAAAAAAAATGTTGAAGAATTTTGAAGGGGGAAATGCTGTACAATATTATTACATTACTTCATAAAACTATTGTAGTTGTTAGAAGTGCATTCTATTGTATTGTTTTTCAAACAACATTTCTTATCTAAAAGTTTGTTTTTCTTTTTGGAAGTTTTTTAATAATTGTTGAAAGTTGAAAATTGTGATGTTTTGGTGGGGCCAAGCATTACATTGATACATTTTCTTTCAATAGTGGATGGTGATTTGAGATACAAGTGTTTTGAGTTACAAGTTACATGAAGCTAATTGCGCTCGTAGGCTGAAGTACCACTGTACTCTACGTCATTCGACTGTTCCGTCATGTTTTTTACATCCAATTTCCCATGGAGAGGGCCAAATTCTGTTTAAAGTTGTTTTTATTCTAACAGTATTTTTCTGCAGTCTTTTACTACCGGATCAACTACTCTTTTGTGAATGCGCGACAGTGACACTACTTAGACAAACTGCCTGGAATGCATTTCCAGAGAGTTTCAGGGTAATTTGAGTAATTTGGGTTGATTGCATTATATTTTTAATTAGATCAAAATGATGATTGCTTTACCTGTATTATTATAATTTTGACTGCACTAGTTTTTCACATTCCGCCAGTTAAAGGGGAAGCCAGGCCTGCAACGTTGTATGATGTGAGGCAGCAGTGTGAACCAATACACTACCAAAATAAAGTGCAACAAACAAAGTAACATGCCTCTATGTTATTAGTTTGCATGGGCGAGAGTGTACGCGTTACAGGAGTGAAATAGGTTTGGGTGTAAATATTCTAACGAATAGCTGTCTTACAAAGCTCCTATGTTTGTGATATTTATTTGTGAAGGTAAATGCTTTTTAACATTGAACTGTTCATAAGTAAATACAATAATAGTGCATGGTGGCAATCGTAGCTTCAGTTTTTGTACTGTACTTGTGAAAGCAGGCTGCCGCATCATGATTTGTATGCTACTCACACTTTACCTCCACCTCCTCCTGCTCTCCCCCAAAGGGTTCTGCTTTGCAGACATTTGCTTGAGATGATTAAGGCCATCATTTGGTTGTAACTAGACTGCAATAATTACTCAGATATATTGGAATATACAGGATTAAATCTAAATAAACCAAAGTAAACGTGGAGGATGGTGGTGCTCATTACATATAAAAATGTACCTGTATCCTGATTATGAACAATCACTCTCTTTTCGATTCATAGAGTAGGCCATATAACTCAAGAGAGGCTAAAGCTGAAGTGGTTTATGAAGTGGCTCATTGTCACTGATGATCGTGGTCATTTTTAGGGATGTCTTAGAATAGTCAACTATTTAACAATTCAGTTCGGAATAGTCTGATTTGACTATTAACCAGCAGCTTTTCTATTGGTGACAAATTGTTCGGTTCAGTTCAGTTCAGTTCAGTTTCAGTTTATTTCGAACATGCATACAATACAATGTAATGCATCACACAAATCCAGTTGTTTCATTACAGCACATCCGAAAAGGAGTAGGAAGAAGCAGAGTTTATTTAATCCTACCCCTTTTCATACCGTAGCAATTGTATCCAAGTTCCTTGCTGTCTGTAACAGAACAGTGAACAAATAAATAATATAACGTAGTAAGCAAACAAATATTAAATACATAAATAATATTTGTCTCAATAAAAAAAATTTAAAAACATTTATTACATATGTTTTAAATTAAATTTTCCTCTGAGGTTATATTCTTCCTCTTTTGTTGAAAAGAAGCATTGTACATTCTTGGGTAGCAGGTTATAGTTTGCTTTATACATAATTTAAGCTGTTTGCAAATGCACCAAATCATTCAATTTCAATAATTGTGATTTAATAAATAAGGGGGTTTGTATGTTCTTTATATCCAACAATATGTATTATTCTAATTGATCTTTTTTGTAACACAGTTAGTGAATGAAGCACACATTTGTAGTTGTTTCCCCATATTTCTACACAATAACTCAGATATGGTAACACTAGCGAGCAGTAAAGAATATGAAGTGATTTTTGGTCTATAACATGTTTTGCTTTATTCATTATTTATGTGTTTTTGCTACTTTATGTTGTATATTTTTTTACATGAGATTTCCAATTCATTTCATCCTCTAATATTACACCCAAAAATGTGTTTTCTTTTACCCTTTCAATATTTACTCTGTCTATCTCTATTTGTGTTTGACTTTCCCTTCTACTGTTACCAAATAGCATTATTTTAGTGTTACATTTAGTCTTACTAGTCTGTTTTTGTCAAACCATCTTTTTAATTTGTTAATTTCTTCTGTTATTTGTATTATCTTCTGTGTGTTCTCTCCTGAACAAAATGCAGTTGTATCATCTGCAAATAATACTAACTTTAAGTCCTTTGTAACTTTACAAATGTCATTTATATAGAGATTGAACAATTTTGGTCCGCGTATTGATCCCTGAGGTATGCCACAAGATATTTTTAGCCCTGTAGAAGTGTGTTCGCCTATCTTCACGTATTGCTTCCTGTTGGTTAAGTAGCTTGTTATCCAGTTCAAGACCAACCCTCCAATGCCATACCGTTCTAATTTGTTTATTAAGATGCTATGATTAATTGTGTCAAATGCTTTTGTTAAATCCATAAACACTGCAGCAGCACATTTTTTACTATCTATTGCATTTGTGATCTCTTACGTTATTTCGATGAATGCCATTGATGTTGAGATGTTGGCTCTGTATCCGTATTGGTTGTCTGTGAGTGTTTCATTTTTATTCATGAAGTTGTCTAATCGGTTGTTAAACAGTTTTTCAATGATTTTAGAAAATTGTGGAAGTAGAGAAACAGGTCTGTAGTTTATAAACTTGTGTTTGTCTTCAGTCTTATAAATTCGTACGATTTTTGCTCTTTTCATTTGATCTGGTAATTTGCCTTTTTGAAATGATAGTTTGCCGATTTAAAGGTTCTGAAATATTTTCAATAACCTTTTTTATCGTTTTCATATCAATTTCGTTGCATTCAGTTGAGGTCTTGGATTTACCTTTTTCACAATATTGACTATTTCCTCTTTTGTCACTCCTTCTAGGATTATAGAGTTGGGGTTTCTATCTATGATGACATTCAAGGCCTCAACTGACTCAGGATCTGGAATCTTTTCCTCCAGATTTGGTCCAATGTTCACAAAGTACTTATTGAAGCTTTCAACTACTTCTTCATATTGTCATTTTTTACATTTCCATCTAAGAAGTATTTAGGATAGTCCCTTATAGCACCATTTTTAATAATGCTATTTAGGATGGCCCATGTTGCTCTCATATTGTTTGTGTTCTGGTCCAATAATTGACTGTAATATTATTTTCTACATGTTCGTAATATGCCAGTTAGCTTGTTCTTATATGTTTTGTACTTGTTTTGTGCTTCTGTAGGTATTTGTGTTATAAATGTTCTATATAGTGCATTCTTCTTATTGCAAGCATTTATCAGTCAATTTGTTATCCATGGTTGATTATTTTTGTTTTGCTTCTTACAAAGTTGTTTCAATGGACAGTGTTTGTCATAAAGCATTTCGAAGGTATTAAAAAAATACCATATGCATCATCTACATAATTTTTACTGTGGACATTGTTCCAACTCTGTTTTCTCAGATCGTTTCTGAGACCTGGCATACTTTGTTCTGTACATATTCTTCGAAAAGTCTTTTTGTGATCCATGTTCCTCTTCTTGTAGTTTCCATCGTAGATTATGAAAACTGGCAGATGATCACTGATGTCGGATATTAACAGGCCACTTGTGGTATTGTTATCTTTTTTGTTGTTGTTATCAAAGTCATTAGTAAAAATATTATCAATAAGTGTGGCGCTGTGTCCTGAGATTTTTGTGATTTTAGGATATAAACTCAGGCTATACATTGTGTCCATAAAGTCATCTATGGGCTTCTGTTTGTTAGGGTTCAAGAGGTCATTGTTGAAGTCTCCACTTACGAAGGTTATTTTTTGACTGATTTCAGTAAAAGTTGTCCTAATCCAGTTCTCAAATGTTTGACTTCGGTGATCTATATATACAACTGATCAGTACTAAGATGTTATCAATAGCTAGTGACATATTTTTTTACCACAATATAGTGTGGGTTCTTCATCACGTAGTCAGCTACTACCCCTCCGTTCTTGTTGGTTCTGTTGATATAATTTTGTTCATATCCTTCTAGTTCAAAATCCATTCCTTTTTTAACATCCATCCATGTTTCTGAGTTTGTTAAATTGCTCCAAAAAATGCTTCACATTGTTGTAGTTAGCATACAAACTTCTGCTGTTTAAATGAATAATCGACAGTTTGTTGTCTATTTTAATGTTTCCGTTATATTGTTCGTCTGAATAATAAAAACAATTATTCCTTGTGTGAAAGAAAAATATTGTATCTGGATCTATATCCTCATTTAATTTCAGACTAATAAGTGTATTATTGATATTATTGGTGTTGCCCGGCAAAATAGTTATTCAGCACAGGACACAAATCTACTTGTGTGGTTCTTTATTCTGAAAAGTAAAATTGGGTAGTTGACCAATATATAAATGTTTAATTTCTAATTTCGGTCAGGGTATCCTCACAATTTACAGAGGAAAACACCTTATGTTATGAAACTCTATCAGAAGTACAATCTATTTAACTTTGGTTTGGCACAATCAAATAAAATAACTGCATAACACTTATTTATTAAGGATATTTACCTCCTGAAGTTACGAGTTCACTAAAACACACAATGCCCCTTTTCTTCAAGCACATCTAGCTGCGGCAGCGCAGAACTACCCTAAGTCGCGCCCACTATGAGCCGTGCTCCCTTAAAGATAAAGACGCCCCCACAGAGTGATGACAACGGATGTAATGCGTGTAATAAACCAAAATGAAGCTTGAGAAACAATATGTATATTAAACAAATACTGCTGTAATTGAATAAATGAAATCTCTTGGCCTAATAATAAGATTATTAATGCAAACAAAATTGAGTGATGTAAATAAATCAATCAGTATGTAGATTAAAGTTAAAAGTTAAGTTAAAGTACCAATGATTGTCACACACACACTAGGTGTGGCGAGATTATTCTCTGCATTTGACCCATCACCCTTGATCACCCCCTGGGAGGTGAGGGGAGCAGTGGGGAGCAGTGGGCAGCAGCGGTGGCCGCGCCCGGGAATCATTTTGGTGATTTAACCCCCAATTCCAACCCTTGATGCTGAGTGCCAAGCAGGGAGGTAATGGGTCCCATTTTTATAGTCTTTGGTATGACTCGACTAGATGTCATTATAGTCATCATTACGCAGAAATAATCAGAATAAACTATGGATTGGATTAGCCTATTTGTTACAATTATGTACACATTAATTAAATTGTACATTACTAAAATTGTATTTGTTTCAAAATGAGAAGAATTAAATATTTTGTAAACATTGCATTACGAGATTATTAAAGTTTCAACGGGTGCTTGTGTTCATTATCTCCCATTACTTCTTTATTTGTACACCATTGTCTTGGGGACTGGTTGATTGGCAACACTAAATTGGCCCTTGTGTGTGAATGTTGTCTATCTGTGTTGGCCCTGCGAAGAGCGCGAGTGACTTGTCCGAGGTGCACCCTGCCTTCTGCCCAAATGCAGCTGGGATAGGCGGTGAGGGGGTAGGGGGGTGCGGGGGGTACCGTTTTTTAAAATCTAATTTCGATCCCTATCCACTGTTTCACAGCAGAGATCTTATCCAAATCTGTTGGACACCTTTAGCTGATATCTGATGACCAAGAAAACACACACTGCTCTGGAGAAAATAGCACTTTTTGACCTTAAAGTGGAACTGCATTTTTTTGGGGAATGTTTCCTATCGTTCACAATCATTGTGAGAAACATGACAATGGATGTTTTTTGTTTTTTTTCATTGTAAATATTAAATATATGTGATCCAAAGTCTGCTTACAGTGGAGCCTTTGGGAGCTGCGCAATTCCGCCGACAAAGTCCTTAAAAAAACATCTAAACACCTCCATACGGGCTTTATATACAGTACATGATGTAAGTGTCAGGGACGCGTCGTGTGGGATGACGAAGGTTGTAGTCATTTTAAAATATGCAGATGATCGAGGAGGCAGCATGTAGGTTAAAAAGGTATTTAATAAATAAACAAACAAAAGGCGAGAGCTAGGAAGTGCTCTGAAAGCATAGAGGAAGCTGTACAAACAAAACTACACTGGACAGGCTATAAAGAAAACAAAACGGAATGCTGAAACACAGAAAAACACTGACGAAGAATGTGGAGCAGATGGCGTCCACAAAGCACATCCGTACAAGATCTCAGCATAGAAAGAATATACAACAATGTCCCGAGAAAGAATGGTGGCTCAGTCTCAACTTAAATAGACCTAATTGCTAACAGAAAGCAGGTTCGTAAATCAGTGCTCAGCAAAAGATGTGAAGCGGTTACGGAATGACACAAGCACAACAGGAGGTGCCACCAAAATAAGAGCGCAGGACAGGAACTAAAACACTAAACACAAGAGTACACTAACAAACTCAAAATAAGGCACTGCTGGTTACACCAGGCCGTGACGGTAGGTATATGTGTAATGTCGTAACAGGCACATTTATAATAACATCTAATATTTACTTATTTTGATTATTTTAAGCATACGCGGCGCATAAATGTTAAGCTTTTTTTTCTTCATCACTGATTATTACTCACTGCAGACTTAATGAGAGCCAACACACATAATAAAACATCACTTACTGTACAAGTTCTGCTGTCATTAGGATGCAGACTGCTAGGATATTCATATATTCCCATTTAAATGAAGAATGTCTCATAATTCTCATGAAGAAAAGTTTACGTTTATTTAATATTTAGTTTACTAATGCAGCACTGCCTGCATTAGTATCAGGTGATATTCAAAAGTCTGTGAAAAGACCAAAATATCATTAAGGTAGACCAGCATACTGTGGAAAACTAAGGCGTTCTCGGTGACTTGCATAAGTCTCTGAAACGTCGCTGGTCTATTTCATACACCAAATGGCAATCTGGTGTACTCAAACGACCCAAAAAGGAGTTCTGAAAGCAGTCTTTTGTCTGTCCCTTTCATGTGGTTTTGGTAACCACTGGCTGGGTCTGTTGTTGAAAAGAATCTTGCTCCAATAAGTGCATCAAAACACTCATCAATACAAGTCTATCAAAACGCATTTTGTCTAGTTTTGGAATTCAACAGGCGATAATCAACGCAAAGTCACAAACTATTGTCTACTTTCCTCACAAGAACAATAGGAGATGCATATGCACTTGTGCTTTCCACAATCACCCCCTTTTTTAGAAGCTTAGTTATATGCTCCCTGACCTCATTGTATTGCGTTGGGGACATTTGTCGGCAGAGGTGTGGACTCGAGTCACATGACTTGGACTCGAGTCAGACTCGAGTCATGAATTTGATGACTTTAGACTCGACTTGACAAAATGTAAAGAGACTTGCAACTCAACTTAGACTTTAACATCAATGACTTGTGACTTCACTTGGACTTGAGCCTTTTGACTTGACATGACTTGCTACTTTCCCCAAAATCCAAAGCTGAAAAAGTTATTTGGGAGCGCTCCGTATTTTTCATTTTCTTCATCTGTGTCGATCAGCGTGTTGTTCCTGTCAGCTGGTGTGCTCTCAGTACAACACCCAATCAAATTAGATCTACGTTGTTTTCATCTCGCAGCATTCATCCAATCAAATTGCAGGACAACCAATGAACAAGAGTTGTCAAACAACATGCCAGTGAGAAACAATTATGTTAAAGGTGGTTTCGTTCGGGTATAAAAACTACGACTTGGTCAACAAAAAACGAATTGCCGTATGCAAATCACGCAGTTCGAATATTACAGACGGAGACGCAACAACTTCCAACTTCGTTCGACATTTGAAGTTGCACAAAGAAGGGTAAGTTTTGAATGTAAGCTAACGTCTATTGGCTAAGTAACGTGACTTTTTTTGCTGTGTAGTTAAATCAGTGAGGCTGCAAACTCACTGCTAACGTTATAACCATAGACATCTTATAAGTAGACGCAGCATGGAGCGCTACTGCCTACTGGCGCAGACGAGACGCGTGGCCGCCATCTTGGAGTGGTGATCCGCTCCACTCAGTGCAATTCATTTGGCAGGAGCAATGAACTGTCAGCGCATTTAATTCATTTTACCTCACTGAATACCACTGATTTTCACGCGCTTTTTTGTCATACGTGTAGCTATGATAACAGACACATGTTTTGGCGTGTTTTATTATTCATAGTTTGCTTAACAGTAATATAATATTCTTATACGCTATAAGTGACCAGACGTCCGAGATCAAAACTGGGAATATAATCCCAGAGAAGGGGGAAAAAAACGGTAAGCTATTTTTAAATTGAAGAAACAATATGATTAGGTTATATATACATGCATATATCCTACATAAACAATGTATGTATACATTAGATATCTATATATCTTAGGGACCTATAGACTGTATCTCTGTTGCTTCAGCAGCAGAGAGTTTATTCTGTCTTGACACTTTGTATTGATATTTTCTATTACATTCTTCCCTTAAATGATAATGTTTGCAGTGATTGTTTTATATGTATTTTTTTATGTAAGTCGCTTTAGATAAAAGCGTCTGCCAAATACTTAAACATATATAAACACCTGAAAGTCTTTATATCAGCTAAAACCACCAATCTGTTTCACTGGATTCAGAATAAAAGCAAATTCTGTTTTACCCAACAATGTTAGTATTTGAATATTGTTACTTGAAGACTTATTCCTGGTTACAATTATACTGTTAAGAAAGTATTGTCTTATACTTTGCCTAAAATGAGAATGCATCATAATCAGTGGCGGCTGGTGAATTTTGTTTTAGGTGGGGCTGAAAGTTTGTACACCAAACCCCTGTAGGGCGTCATACTCCCCCAGAATATTTATTTGTGATTTTCACTTATAAATATTGAAGATCTTTGCTCCTTCTCAACTCTGTGGTAATATTATTTTCATAAAATACAACCAATAGTACGTTAATGTTAAATCTTACTTGTGAAAAGTAATCCCCCGATTCCTATTTTCAACAGTCCGCTCATTTGAGCAGGAAAACGCTGACACCAGCCCGGCATCTTTGTTTTCTACCTGTCAACTGTCGGTTTAGGCTGCTCGCCGGCTCCTCATCACCACTTCAAGATGGTGGCCAAATTGCTCACGTCACAGCAACCAATGCTGCGTCTACTTATAAGATGTCTATGGTTATAACGTCATTGCAAACACGGCAATCTGTTGCGTCCACTGCAGTTTGCTACCTTATTCATACTTTTTGTCAAGTGATTTTTTTTAAGCAGGGTTGCATGAGGTACCTACACATAACGTTACGTTAGGCAATGTATCACACACAGTAACATTACGTTAGTCAATGTATCACACACAGTAACATTACGTTAGTCAATGTATCACACACAGTAACGTAACGTTAGACGGCGGTCAGCAGCACCGCATATTTTAGCCACCTACAAAAAGACAAACATAGTCAAATAAAGGTCAGTTAAAATGTATACTATATTAAGAAAATGTGTACATATTGCATAGGGCCTTGACATCTAAAAAGTACAACTCTGTTCATTGTTATGTTCATATATTTGTTATGTTTTTCATGTGTACGCACACATCAACACACATACAGTATGAGATGAGAGCAATGAGATAAGGTAAGAACAGGATAGAAACTGCTGTGGAACTAGTTACAATGCAATATGCCATGGAAATACAAAGTTAACACTTTTGTACAAATAAGTACAGTTGCACTTGTTTTTTCAAATGTGTTTATTCTGTAAAGGAATGAGTTACATGTTTAAAAGGACTGGTTAATAGTGCTATTATGAAGTGCAATGTCACCACTATCTTTTTCCCTGCAATTTCAAATGCACTTGTTTTAATAAATAAATACAGCGTTTTAAAAGCATACACAATCTGTGTAAATATATTAGTCTGTGGTTAAAAGGACTTGAAAGGACTCGAAACTCAAAATGCAGGACTTGGGACTTGACTTGAGACTTTCCAGTCTTGACTTTGGACTTGACTCGGACTTGCCTGTCTTGACTCGGGACTTGACTCAAGACTTGAGGGCAAAGACTTGAGACTTACTTGTGACTTGCAAAGCAATGACTTGGTCCCACCTCTGTTTGTCGGTTAGGCTGTGTAACTAGTGTATTGTCAACAAGGTGTATCTCATGTTTAACTTTATCTATGAAGCCTAGATCTTCTTTAAATGCAAAAACATGTGAGTACTGAGTCAAAAATGCAAATAGTTTGGCACGCTCATCTGGTGACCCGCAAATGTTGAATTTCTCTAAATGAGACCTCAGTTCACGTGCTGGTAAACTTTTCCCTCCTCTCTCAATTGACACCTCCTCCTGGTCCGCTGAGATCCGAATACAATTGCCTCTTCTATACATTCAACCGCACTAAAGAAACCTATCCTGGTTTTGGGTTTCAACCACACATCCTATGGTGAAAAATGTACCACCTGAACTGAGAAGACACCTGTTAGTTTCAACCAGTGTTGGGACCACTACTAGACCAGTAGGTAGGGCATGTTTATGGGTTCCAATACCATCAGGGTAAAGCCATCTGAAACTTGCCTTTACCCATTTGCAAACACAGTTGCAACTGAACCAACAAGTACATGGATTGTATTTTGTTCAACTAATTTTGCAGTGGCTAAAAGTCCCTCAAGTCTACTCTTTTGCACTTTCTGAATAGCCTCTCCACACTGAATTCAGTTGAGCCTCCAAAGTTGTGTCAAAAACTTGCAATAGCCAAAACCTTGCACCTTTTTATGATATTCATGCCAATGAGGACAGAGGGTGACTGTTTTTCTCCCTTACCTCTCCCTTGGACATTTGCACTGTTTTCTACAGTTGGCCAGCCTTAAAGTACTTATTGTACTCCTGACACAGGTGGCTCTACAACTGGACTCTCAACAACCGAACACCCAAACTCTGGTATTGTCAGTCCCATAACCTACACGTTCAGCGCCAGGTAACCTATGTAAGGGATTGCTAAAGAATTAGCTGCTGGAAGATTGAGCCATTTGGCTGTAGGGGTTATGTGTTCACTCTCTCTTAATAAGTAGTAACGGAAGAACAACTCAGAGATAGTGCTAACTTGACTTCTGGTGTCTAACAGTGTCTTTGCTATAACACCAGCTACTTCCACTTCGATAATTGGACACATTCCAACTGCTCTTAAAAAAAAAAATCTTGTCAAACATTGTGAGCTTTCTGTGAAACCCCGGATTGCTCTGCTCTCTGCAACGGAGGGAACTAGTTTAACTCAGGTGTGCTGTCGGAAGTGGACTGACATTTCTGCTTCTGCTTTCTACACTCTGGAGCAGTTTTTCTTACCTCCCTGCATTTAAGACAATTGGTTTCCCCTCATCCGTGTATGCCAACTTTACTCTGGGCCTTACACTTTTGTATGACTTTTCTTTCAATGCAAAACTATCTAACTACTGTGACTAGGTCCCCATTGCTTTACCTTGCTCCGAGACAACTTTGAGAATGTCGTCAAGGGTTGCAAAAGAGTGCTGAGATGCATTGCTATGGTGCTGACTTCCTGGGCCCTCCCGCTCACATGCCATGCTTCGGCTCATAGCCACTTTAGAGCTGTTTGGGTTGTCCGCCACAGACTAGTCAAAAGATTCTTGACGCACATCAAAGAGTATACAGCCTGGCTTCCCTTTAACCAACCTACGAAATTCTTCTCTGAGACACAAATTTCGGATCCCTTCTACAAATTGATCCCAGACTGCCATTTTTGCATCCGAAAAAGCATTTGACTTTTGTTTCAGATCTAAGCGAAAGTATCTGAGAAAGCGGCCTCATTGTGTTTGTCATTTAGCTCAGATAGTTTGGCCTGTAGTGTAGTAACAGGGTGCCCCTCACTCTCTTCTCCTGAACTCTGTTTATGGTCACTGTCTCTTAATGACATGGTGTGGGGTTTTGAAGTTTGTTCTTGACATCTGCAGCTCGGGTGTGTTGTCCTCAAATCCAGGTTGGTCTGTCTGCTTCCTCCCCATGGCTTCTGCAGGTGAATGTTGCAATGGTGGCTCAGCGTCTCCTTGAGCAAGATGGCTCTTCTACCAGGCAGCTGTGCCGAAGACAATCACCGCTTCAGTTATCCATCCATCCTTTTTCTACCGCTTGTCCCTTACGGGGTCGCTGGGGGTGCTGGAGCCTATTTAAATTTTTACTCTAAATTACTGCAACTATTTTGGTTAAATAAACTACCAAATTATCAGAACCCCACTCCTGGTACCAAAATGTGTTGCCTGGCAAAATAGTTATTAAGCACAGGACAGAATATTACCTGTTCCTTTTAACACTTGTTTATTAAAGATATATACCTCCTGAAGTTGCAAGTTCACTTAAACACACAACGTCCTTTTCATTGGCACTCGTCCAACACAGACTTCTTTACAGTTTGCAAAGTCGCAAACACACCACAAATGCCACACTAATCCCTTGTGGTGTCCTCCCGGAAACTACATCGTAAAATATATTTTTCCCACCCGATTACATTTAAATCAACATTTTCTTGTTGCCATTGTTTCTGTTGTTTAGTTGTTGTATCTTATTGTGATTTTGAAATATGCTTCAGGCTAATAAAATATGAGCTAACGGCCACAAACGGCCCAAGGCTGACTTTTGGATGCCCTGGTGTACAGTCCTGAAAACCCATTGGGAGTAATTAGGGCCCCATTGGTGGTAAAATTTGCTTATTACTGCCACAGAAAAAATAGGTATTCCATTACACGTCCTAAAGAAAGTTACGTCATCAAGTTCAATTTAAGCAGGAATAATATATTGAAAAAACTTTGAAAACTAGATGGCAGAAACAACAGAAATCTTAATCCTACAGTACAGCAAGAAATAAATTGCAAATTTGAGGGTGACAACAATACAGTAGGTTCTAAAATGTGGTCAGAGGACTGAGCCAGAACCAGATGGATGGACAGGTGCTGTAAGCCTTACCTGGGTAGATGACTCCAGCAGATACCAGGAACAACATCTGGCATTGGCGTCCAGAAAAGTGCAATACTAGTAACAGCTAATATCCTGCACAGAACCCTCAAGCTCCCAGGTCTATGGTAGAGGACCCGAGCATGAAGGATTGCTTTTTGTTTTTTTACAGATATTTTAGTCACAGTCATTGACTAGAACACTACAGTACTATAGTACGACAATGTTAGTTTCATATGACAAGCCAGTGGAGCATCAAGATGATTTTTAAGATGGTATTCTAATTGTCAGATATAATTTACATTACTTATGAACATGTCCTAAATGCCTAAAGTGAATCTGTAAAGTGTCTAGTCGTTTGCGTGATGCAGCTTGCATGTAGATACGGTTGTAGTTGCAGGAAAGTATCTGTGTTTAATAGCATCAGGTTTGGATTCTGGTGCCAGAAGATCAAAGAGGTAAAGCCCAATACCTCACCGCGGCCCATCATCATTAACTTTTAATCGGGATGGAGATTGAACATTTTATGCAGCATAAATGGTGCATTGTTCGTGGCTTGCCTTTGATCTCCCCATACAACTGTATAATTTCCATCGTCGCTCTGAGACCTGAAGGACAAATTAATGCATTGTCGAGAGATTGGAATGCATGAAGAGCTCAGAGGGATGCCCACTAGAGCAAGTGCTGTAAGCACTGTGATTACTGTACAGTGTTTATCATATTAGGAATAATTCTGCA
This sequence comes from Nerophis lumbriciformis, assembly GCF_033978685.3. NCBI lineage: Eukaryota > Metazoa > Chordata > Actinopteri > Syngnathiformes > Syngnathidae > Nerophis > Nerophis lumbriciformis. The sequence goes on along the minus strand of NC_084548.2, from coordinate 23,985,044 downwards.
CAATGCAAGGTTTTTCCATAGAAGGCATTTTGGATAAATCATATTTATAGCAAGCTGCATGGTAGCTTTTACATTGTCCAACACATCTCTGGGATCGTCAGGGGATCGTCAACAGGGAACAATATTTCTAAAACCCTGGGGGGAACAACAGCATTTTTGAATGAAATGGGTAACAACGAGGGAAATAACGGTAGCCTACCTATATTCATAATCTTATTTTTTGGTATTGAGCCTTTCAGTTTGGTTCAACGGCGTACTGATTTCCCACTCAGTAAACACATACAGTGCAGCGCGGCCTTAGACTAGTGGGAGGATAGAACCTGGAGACCCTCCTTTGTCACGCATGTCTCCTGTTTGGGGACACTTGGCCTTCCCGAATAAATACTGTTCATAAACAGTCAAATACAAGTAGAGTTAATGAAAGCAGTGTGCCGCCATTGTTCAGTACAGATGGGTAACTGGGCTCCGAGCTGGAACTGTTAATGATGCACATCAACCAATAAGGAACTGTACTTAATTGCAGGTTTAAATGGCCGTTTATGGTGGTTCGGAAATTTAAAAAAAACAGAGTCATCTGTCACTCCTACACCACGAACCCTGAGAACTGTAGGGAGCCGCTTCAAAAATTACACAAGTTACATTTTTTGATGAATGAACCATGTTCGGAACACTTTTTGCCATGTAAAGAACGGTAGCTTCCTTTGTTTGCAACGCAGGTCTGGGATAATACCGTTTTAACACCGACATAATCCAACACGTTTTTTTCCCGAACATTCACGTTGTAAACTCGTATAAACACGGAGGCAGCGGAGTTAAACACGGAGGCATTAGGATAACGGTCTCACAAGGTGGCACTGTGGTTGATGCGGAATAGAGGGTGTAGGATTCCCCCGCCTTTTTGGGAAAATCCGTGCTACTACCACGCCAATCCGCCTTGGCGCCGTGTTCAAAACAAGTCGAGAAAGACTTTTCATTATCTTTGGGACTCTGTTCATGGCGGTTTGAAAACTGCCATTAACCACCATCTAAACCGGGGATGTGTGAATGGGCTGCTTGCTTGCTTAACTTCCTCAAAATTTTAATTTAAATTTGAATTAAAAAGTACACTACTGGCTAGCTTATGTTACCATTAGTGGCTTAACAGAACATTTATATTTTCAAAGTATATGCATACAGATATATTTTAGTATATCGATATCCAGCCATTCATCTATCCATTTTCTACCGCTTGTCCCTCTCTGGTTCGCGGGGGTGGCTAAAGCCTATCCCGGCTGCATTCAATGTACTAATAATAAACTAATAGGAAACTGTTTAAACTCAAAGTGTTCACAAAGTACAAGAAGAAGAATCCTTTATTGAAAAATTAGATAATCCCTTCAGTAATGTGGACGCTGTATCGATCTGTTGTGGTGAAGAAGGAGCTGAGCCGGAAGGCAAAGCTCTCAATTTAACGGTCGATCTACGTTCCCATCCTCATCTATGGTCATGAGCTTTGGGTTATGACCGAAAGGACAAGATCCCGGGTACAAGCGGCCGAAATGAGTTTCCTCCCTTGGGTGGCGGGGCTCTCCCTTAGAGATAGGGTGAGAAGCTCTGCCATCCGGGAGGAGCTAAAAGTCGCTGCTCCTCCATGTCGAGAGGAGCCAGATGAGGTGGTTCGGGCATCTGATCAGGATGCCACCCGAACGCCTCCCTAGGGAGGCGTTTAGAGCTTGTCCTACTGGTAGGAGGCCACGGGGAAGACCCAGGACACATTGGGAAGACTATGTCTCCCGGCTGGCCTGGGAACGCCACGGGATCTCCCAGGAAGAGCTGGACGAAATGGCTGGGCAGAGAGAAGTCTGGGCTTCCCTGCTTAGGCTGCTGCCCCCGCGAACCGACCTCGGATAAGCGGAAGAAGATGGATAGATGGATGGATGGAGATAATCCTATTCATCTAATTATGTGAATAATAAATCACTTAACTATTTAGTTATGATAACTTTGTTTATTGTTTATTTATGTAATTAATATTTATTTACTTACACATTGTTATTTACTTACTTACTCATATATTTATTTTTACACTGTTGTGTTACAGATTGAGTACAAACAATTTCGTTAGAAATTGCAATGAAACGAATAGAGGTAGGATTAAAGTTGGGGTTCTTAATCTTGTGTCACCAGTCAGAATTTAAACTGTAAATCCCACCTCTCACGTTGCGCACCTCGCTGATAGTCCCTCCCAGTCTCCTCCTCTTTGGAAGTGCATGATATCGCGCATGAGAGCTGTACGTGCACACGCATAAAAGTTAGTACAAGAGTGGCCCGTACTGCCATCCACCTTGAATACGCCGAACCAATATTTATTCGAGTTTTGGCCATTTTTTGGGTTTTTTTAGACATAAAGCGTCTTTCTTTTTTTCATCTGATTTCCTCTTGGTTTTTTTTAGCATTTATTTTGTAACATCAATCGCAGGTATTGAGATCTTTCCAGGTGATTCTTCGGCAGCCATGCTTTTCTGCAAACAAGTTTACAGCCTGTAGGCGCTTTACTAAATACCGCGTCAGCTAATGGGGAAGCTCCTTCGTGGGCTATGCTCACCCCTCCTTTCTCTAGTCTTTATCCTGTGGTTGGATCTGGAGGGGTTGACCGCCAGGATGACAAATTATTTTGGGGTTTTATTTACTAAAATACTTAATTTTAAGGCACAGACAGCACGCAGTCGTACGTTTTTTCAGAAATTATTACTGTTACGATATACTGTATGATCTTAACTCATTCTCCTTCTATGCCACATCAATGTGGAATGCGCTCCCAACAGGTGTAAAAGAAAGGGCATCTCTATCCTCCTTCAAAACCGCAATAAAAGTACCCCTCCAGGCAACTTCAACTCTAAACTAACACCCTCCCCGGATTGCAAATAATCAAATGTTAATAATCTAAGGTAGATACTTTTTCTTATGCTTTCTGATCTCTCTCTCTCTCTCTCTATGTCCACTACTTTCTTTACATATCCTACCAAGTCAGACCTACACTGTTTTAATGTCCATTTCTATGATGATGCAATTGTTGATGCTGATTGTTGATGACAGAAGTGTTGATACCAACCAAACTTAACCCCCCCTCCACCCTCTCTGTATCCCACACCCCGGATTGTAACTAATGTAAATAATGTAAATAATTCAATGTATATACTCTGATGATTATCTTGTGTGATGACTGTATTATGATGTTAGTATATATATGATAGTATATATGTATCACGAATCAATTTAAGTGGACCCCGACTTAAACAAGTTGAAAAACTTATTCGGGTGTTACCATTTAGTGGTCAATTGTACGGAATATGTACTTCACTGTGCAATCTACTAATAAAAGTTTCAATCAATCAATCAATCAATGCTAATACATACATTTTTTTTTTAGTTAAATAATATAACTTATGTATCTTAGCTTTAAATAAGCTCTGCTTCTCCCTACTTTTTTTCCGACATGCTGTTATAAGATGTGATGTATCATATTGTAATTGTATGCATGTTCGGGACAAACTAAGACCATAACCATAACCATACACTGTCAATATTTTTCAAAATGAACAATTATCCATCCATCCATCTCCTTTTGTCTATCCGGGGTAGAATCGCAGGGGCAGCAGCCGCAGCAGCAAAGGCCAGACTAATCTTTCCTCAACTACAGCTGCTCCCAGGGGATCCCAAGGCGTTCCCATGCTAGCTGGGACACATAGGGCCTGATTTATTAAAATTCTGCACTGAAACATGTGCAAACTTGATAGCACATGCAAAGCTAATCTACTGAATGTGTGCAAAGTGGATTGTGTCTTCTCAGTAAGCAGAATAAGGCGTGCAATCTATTTTGCGTGTCTTCATTAATCCACTATTATTATTACTATGCAACATATATACTGATCATCAAAACGGCCACTATACTGGGAGGACAAAATGCAAATATAATTATTTAGCACGCGCGATAAGACTTATCAACACTCATCTTCATTTAGCGACCACTATTTCGCGCTTTATTTAGCACATGCCAGAAGGACATAGGATTCGTGCCAGGGAACTCTCAAGTTTCTGGATGGCTGCGCTTCCATCTGAGCCATGCCACTCATGATTTTGTATTGAATTGTCAATAAAAAATATATTGCGCCTCCTTTAATCACTATCTCATTGTAGTAGAGTGGTCTCAGTGGCAGAGTGAACTTAGGAGCTTTTTTGTCCAGGGCTAAAGGCCCCTGGCAGGGTCTCTAAGACAAACAAGCCTTAGGTGACAGGCCATGATAATAGATTAAGAGAAAAATAACTGAAATTTGCCTGTATGTGAGACATTGGGGCCTAACCCTGCAGCCAGACCCTGGGAAGGGGCTAGCGGGCAAGAGCCTGGTGGTGGGGCCTTCACTCATTGGGCCTTACCCAGCCCAATAAAGGCACATGGGACTCACCTCAACCAACATTACAAGCTGTGTAACCAAACACCTCGGGAGAGGTGTTACTATGAAGCCATGTTGATGTAACACGTGGCTTGGCATTGTCTTGCTGAAATAAGCAGGGGCGTCCATGGTAACGTTGCTTGGATGGCAACATATGTTGCTCCAAAACCTGTATGTACCTTTCAGCATTAATGGCGCCTTCACAGATGTGTAAGTTACACATGTCTTGGGCACTAATACACCCCCATACCATCACAGATGCTGGCTTTTCAACTTTGCGCCTATAACAATCCGGATGGTTCTTTTCCTCTTTGGTCTGGAGGACACGACGTCCACAGTTTCCAAAAACAATTTGAAATGTGGACTCGTCAGACCACAGAACACTTTTCCACTTTGTATCAGTACATCTTAGATGAGCTCAGGCCCTGTTCAACAATTTGCTCACGCATTTGTTGACAAAGTGGTGACCCTCGCCCCATCCTTGTTTGTGAATGACTGAGCATTTCATGGAATCTACTTTTATACCCAATCATGGCACCCACCTGTTCCCAATTTGCCTGTTCACCTGTGGGATGTTCCAAATAAGTGTTTGATGAGCATTCCTCAACTTTATCAGTATTTATTGCCACCTTTCCCAACTTCTTTGTCACGTGTTGCTGGCATCAAATTCTAAAGTTAATGATTATTTGCAACAACAAAAAAATGTTTATCAGTTTGAACATCAAATATGTTGTCTTTGAAGCATGTTCAACTGAATATGGGTTGAAAAAGATTTGCAAATCATTGTATTCCGTTTATATTTACATCTAACACAATTCCCCAACTCAAATGGAAACGGGGTTTGTACAACGGTCACTAGGCAACTTCATTCAAAATATGCGTTTTGGGTGTAGCAATCCTACAATGTTGGCATTCCTTTTAAATCTGTGTCTGCTGGTACTCTCCCATTGACTTAGATACTTTTTATTTTTCTAAGGCTGCAAAAACTCCAGCGCTCAGGGAAGATCAAACATTGTATTTCGCTTGTTTATTTGCACTTTTTTTTTTGTTTGTTTTTTTGTGTCCTGTCCAGCTTCTCAGGCAAATCATATAGTTGATGTAGAGGCCCATGTCGGCTGTTCAGATTTACTTTACAAAAGAGAAGTGTAGGATACTTCTCTTGTTGCCTTATTTGTATTTGACTTTATTAAATGTATTTATATTATCATTTAGTGCAGCCGGGCCGGAGCAGGAGGGGATAGAAAGAGAAAAAAAAAGAAGACAGAGGGGGAAATTGTGGGGACAAGAGGGGGATTAGACAGAGAGACAAAAACAACAGCAAACAACAACAACAACAACAATAGAGCAACATCAGCAAATATGACATGTACAAATATGATGGTAAAAGTAATAGCAAATAAGCAGTTAGCGAAAAATAAAAAATAATACAGAAATGACAATGAGCATTATTACACTACAAATGGATCAATACAAATACCAATAGAAATAGCGCTATTGATAATGAACAATACCAATAATTTACCTTTATTATCAACAATACATATACGTAATGATAACTTGAGATACGAAAGAATGCAGAAAAATGGAGGGGGAGAAAGAGAAGCAACCTACATTAACCTTGTAGATTGTTATAGTCACAATAGGTTAAGCTTTGTCAGTGTGCCATGTGTTACACCCAGTTTACCCTAGGGCAACAACGTTAATATATGTTTGATGAAACGTGATTATGTGCATGAGTGTAAGTATGCATATGTACTTGTATATGTACAGAATGTGTATATGTGTTTGTACAGTGAATGTATATGTACAGTATGTGTATGTGTATGTTTGTATATTGAATGTGCGTGTGGATGTACGAACATTAGGTAGGTAAATATGTACTGTATTTGTGTATGTATGTGGGAGCGTAGGTACCTATGTACGTATGTGAGCATATGTGAATTTGCATGTACAATACATTCGACTCCCAGAGTGCGTGGGAGCCAGAGCACGGCCCCATCACCCCCGAGAGCCCAACCCACAAACAGGAGGCGTGGTGCCCAGGGAACCAGGGCCCACCGCCCCCACGCAGCCAAGCCGGCCAGCGACAGGAACCCCAGAGCCCGACCCACCGTACCGCCCACAAGGGCCAGCAGCAGGCCGCAGACAGACGCACCCGGCAGAGGACAGGGCACGAGAAAAGCAGGGGACAGCCAGACCCCAAGCCAGCGAGAGACCACACCCCACACGGGCAGAAAGGCGAGACGCCCCGCCCGAGGGACCCAGAGACTCCCCGCAACCGGACGGGAAGACCGCCCCCGCCCCACCGGCAACCGGGCCCCCACGAGCCCACCCCCCACCCCCGGAGAGCGCGGCGAGGCCAGCCCCCGGCCACCCCACCCAAATCGGCCGCCGCAGGACCACCCAGGCACAGGGCCACGGGAACCACCCACCCCACCCGCAGGGACCCCAACGATGGAGATGGAACAACCAGCAACCGCCCCGCCGAGCCCCCCCCCCTGAGGGAGGGTAAAAATTAAAAAAATAATATTAATAAAATATATTAAAAAATAAATAAATAAATAAATTAATTAATTTAAAAAAAAGAATTAAAAGAAGATCACAGACATGCTGACAAACAAGGTCACTACCCCAGCAACTGGCCAACTCGCAGCACCTCGGAATACCTTGCAGCACCAAGCTACCACAATAAACGCAGGGACTAGGCCCAACAGGCCCCAACCAAGACGGGCACCCGGAAGGGATGGACAGCGGGACCCAGGAGCTCCAGACACGCAGTTCGGATGCAGTAGCCTGAGGCGTCGACCCCCGTCTGACAGGCAGGCCCAGAGCGTACCCCCAGAAATATACATACATACATACATATATACATACACATACACACATACATGTATACATACCCACACATACACATATATACATATACATACACATATGTACACATACACATATATATACATACATACATACACACACATATACATACATATACACAGTTCGTCAGCCCCGACAGCCATCACGCGCGCGCGCTGCCACCAGTCACAACATCAGCCACACCCCTGCACCAGACCCAGCAGCCACGGGCACCCACACCACAAACAAACGGCAGCAGAAACAGCAGCCGCAATAACCCCAGACAGCCAGCACCAGCCAATCAAATCAAAGCGATCAAAAGAAAAAACTGCGACCAGCAACCACACGCCACACGCCACCAGGACCACGGAGACCAGCCGGCGCCAGCCCGCCAGTCAGCCCGAACGCCAACACGCAAACAAGAGACACCAACACCCCCCCCCCCAACCAAAAGGCCCCCCACCCCAACCCAAACCCGCACGAACACACCACCGCCCAAACAACCGAGACACAGCATCCAGACCAGACACGGGGGCTGCGCCGCCACCACATCAAGCTACCAACAGAGACCCCACAGCGCAAGGTCGGGCCACACGGGCACGGACCCCACCCAACAGGAAGTGAGACCCGCGCGACGCCACACACAAATAAATAATAAGATTTAAAAAAAAATAAAAATAAAAAAACATTTAAAAAAAATAAAAATAAAATAAAAATAAGTAAATAATAAAAATAAAAATAATAAATACATTAAAAATAAAAAATATATATAACAATAATAAATGAATAAAAGCCTGGCAGGCCACCAGACCGCAGTCCCCGCCGGCCGACGAGGCAATGAGGGGTGCGCCGAACCCCAAACCCCCCATGCATGTGTACAAGGCCCCCAGAGTGTCTACTGTGTAGTTAAAATTAGGAGGTCAGCCGTTACAGCCGACCTCCAGTCCTTATTGATGTGTGTACTGTAGCGTGAGTGAGATATGTATGCTTGTGGGAACTAATAATGCGATTAAAATTGGGGGACATCAAGGTCATGGTGGGTCCCAACCAAGCCAAGCCCCCCAAATCCTAAGTGTCTAATATGCAGCTAAGATTGAGGGATGGACGAGCAGGGGACAAGACAGGAGGACTGGAGCCCCATTGGAGGCATCCTCAACCCCCCGCCATGCCTCCCCGCAGGACAATCCCCAAAGTCCTATATATGTGTGACTGTGTGCGCTATAAGTAGGAGGAGTAGAGGGCCCGGACATCCCCCCAGTCCACGCGGCCGACAACCAGGAACTACGGCCAGGAGGCCGCCACCCCCCGCCACAGCCCGTGACCCACACCAGACCACTTTAACGTGACGCCACGCGAGCCCTCCCCCCGCCAAACAAAGCCATCCCCCGCCCGCCCCAACCCAACCCTGCAGAGCCCATACCGGCAACCAAACGCAGAAAAACTGCACAGCCCCCACGCCCAATGCAAACACCGCATCCCGGCCATCCACACAGCAACGTGCCCATACGAGTCCCGGCCAGGGGAAGGAGCCCCCCAACGGGGGAAGAAGCCAATGCATCCCGCCCGCCCGCCAGCCCCCAAACCAGCCGGCAAGCCAACGCCAGCCAGCCCCACAACCCCACAAGCGCACAGACACCAGCCACAGTCCCCCAACCACTCCAACCCAACACAGCGATGCCAACCGCTGGTATCACCGCAGCAACCATCACCACCACCGCCCGTCCGCAGCGTAAACACCCGCGGCCGCCGAAACCAAAACAAAAAAGCGACCGACCCCGTAAACCACAACAACGCACACCCCCGGCTACCACCGAGGCCACCAACCCACCTACCCCAACTCATCCACAGCCAGGCCAATTGAGCCACCGGACATCCACACCCATGCACACACCTACACATTCATATACACATACATACACACATACATATATGCATATACATATACATATACATATACATACACACATATACACACGCATGCATATACATATAAACATACACATCCACACATATATACACATTAATACATCCACACACATATACATAAGCCCACATATACACAAACACATACATACACAACACACACACAAAAAAAAAAAAAAAAAAAAAAAAAAAAAAAAATAGAAAGAAAAGAAAAAAAAATAAATAAAAGAAAAGAAAAGAAAAATAAACCCTTTAAATAAAATAAAATAAATAAAAATAAACAAGAGGCCTGGTCGCCAACAGTGCCCAACGCCACCAAACCCCGCAGCCCTTCCCGCACGTCCAGGCCCCCCCCGCCCACCACCCACCAGGCATCCCGTCCGGCAAAAAGCCATAAGGGCCCAGCCCTGCGCCCACAGCCGGCATGCCACGGCACCTCAGCAGACCCGGCGCCGCGATCAGCAATGCACACCGGGGCAGCGACACATACATATGTACCTACATACATACACACAGATTCCACCATACATATATACAAACGTACACACACCCACATACACGCGTACCCATATATAATTTAACAGAATAAGTTAAATATATTAAATAGATAAAAAAAAAAAAATAATAATAATAATAATATATATATATATATATATATATATATATATACATATATATATATATATATATATACATACATACATACACATATGCATACACATACATACACATACATACACATACATACATACACATACATACATACATACATACATACATATATACATACATACATATACACATATACACATACACATACATACATATATACATATATATACATATAAAATAAATTAAAATTAATAAATAAAATTAATAAAAAAAATAAGGGCAGAGTAAAACACAGGAGGGGGACTCCCGCAGGGCAGTCGGGCAGCACCGCCGGGGCCCCAACAAGGGAGGCAAGCAGCCCCCCCAACCCGGCACCAGGCAGGCCCGCACAGCCGCAGCGCAGGGCGACCCCGGGCAGACCCCGCCCCGCGCCCCAGGGGAAGGAGGAAGCCCACGGACACCCAGAGCCAGAGGGGCACGAGCCGACCCCCGCCCGACAGCGGCAAGACCCCAGCCCCACGGGCGCAACCCCCCGCCCAACCACCCACGGGAGGGACAGCCCCCCCAACCAACCCAAGGCGGCCGCCCACAGCCCCACCCGCACCCCAACACCCGCCCAGGCACCTCCACCCACCCCCAGCCACCAGACCACCCACGGATCGGCCCGCCAGGCCGGAACCAGGAAACACACCCCAGGCCCACCCGACCCCGCGGCACACGGCCCCCCCGGCACCCAGGACCCCCCACCCACGGAGCAAGACCCCCGGGACAGAGCCCCAGCCCCGGCCCCCAAGGGAGTCAGGTCAGAAAATTAATTAGCGGTGCCCAAAGAGATCGGAATTCTGTCAGTTGTTGGTTTGATTCAGCAGACATTCTTTCCATAACTACATAATCTAATAAAATGTTTTTGTAAAGGTTTATACATAAATTATTTTTTGATTTCCAATTTATGAGAATAGTTTTCTTGGCGATGCCTAACGCATTTATAAGGAGGTATTATTTGCACATTTAGATGCACTTTTACGCCCAAGGGAACCGCATCTGGACATCCATCTATAGAGCTTTGTGTTGTGTTCGAAGTTCAAAGTATACACAATTTTACCTAAATAGGGACTTTTGTCGAGGCGGGAACCAATTACTCATGTTTTCATTATTTCCTGTGGGGAAATCTGCTTTTTTTTTGTTTTTTACGAACCCTGTTAAAGAACCAATTGTTAATCGAGGTTCCACTGTATATGCATGCTTCAGCACAAATAACTGGAATCATGCTGGATCGCCCTCAAAGCCACCTCTTACCTTTACACTACAGACTGATGCTGACTCCTTACTACTAATGGAGACCTCTGGGAGTATACACCCCTCAAAAAGAAGGGTTGGCTGTAAGGCAACGTTATTACTTTTGCTGAGTCATGAATAATGAATCAGTTAGCTGTATAATGCCCATGCAATAAGTGCTCCATCAGCTTGGAAGAAGATGATAAAAACAGAACTAATCTGTGCTTTAACATTCTGTCTTGATATAAACATTGTCTGGTCATATTAATATGTAGGAAATATATTTGTCCTGTTAAACCATGATTCTTTAACCAGACTAATCACATTTTTTAATTTTTATTAATCCCAGCCATTAACGCTTTGACTTTGACAGCCCTAAAATGTATACAAAGCACTGTTCACGGGCACATGAACAGTAATCAGCGTGCAGACAAGCATGTCTCCAGAAACAAGTTGCAACTTATTACAAGCCGAAGCAACACTAGTTATGCACAGTGGTCTAGTGGTTAGCGTGTAGACCTTTGGGCATCTCTCTGGGATATTTGCATGTTTTCCCTGTGGGTTTTTTTTCCGGATAATCCAGCTTCCTCCCACATTGCAAAAATGTGCATGTTGGTTTAATTGACACACACTTTTCCATTGGTATGAATGTGAGTGTGATTGGTAGTTTCTCTACAGGTATATGTGCCCTGCAATTGGCTGGGGACCAGTCTAGGGTGTACCCCAACTTTCGGCTGAAGTCAGCTGGGATAGGCTCCTACTTATTGTGACCCTAATGACGATACGCAGTACAGAAAATGAATGAGCATCAATTGAGAAAAGAGGTTATCTCAAGTAACATTGAACAGGTCTTGAATCACGCTCATCATACATTAAATATTTTGGGGAATTTTGTCCATTATTCACAATCCTTATGTGATGTTTTTCTTTTTCTATGCATTCTAATTTATAAATAATTATACGCAAAAGTCAGCTAACAATGGAGCTGATGGGATTAGCTCCATTCCGCCTATCCATCCATCCATCCATTTTCTACCGCTTGTCCCTCTCTGGTCGGAAGGCGCGGTACACCCTGGACAAGTCGTCTATTCTGCCTATAAAACGATAAAAAAATGCTTTACATACACACTAGTAGTACATATGTAATGTAGTTACACTCACAGTCATAGTAACATGTAATGTTTACATATCTTGGTCATTTTAGTCATACGGCGGCACATTAGTTTCACAGACTCATCAGAACGTTTGATATTGCTTTAACATCAAAAACTATCACTAATAATGGCAGACGTCATGAGAGCCAATAGTCAACCAGCGAGAAACCATGACACATGTTGACTATTTATTAGCCTCCCTTATTACAAATGAACAATGATAAAGAGCAAAGGGCTGTGGAACTAATCACTATGTTAGTCACTTGAATTACAAATGCTGATCCAAAAATGAATTCTAAAGAATGGGGGTTTCAGCGGTCAGCTCTGTCTAAGTTGTGTTACTCGAATCGCTTGGGGTGATGTCAAGCTTGTCCCTAATAAGGTCTAAGAAGGGGCCCCAAGTTTTATGGAAAGATGACACAGATCCTTTCTGCGAGAACTGAAGCTTCTCTAATTGCAGACACCGCAAGACATCTTGTATCCAACTGTTATGGCTCGGCGGAGACACAAGCTTCCATTTAAAAAGAATTGTACGCCTAGCCAGCAGAGTCGTTAATGCAATGACATGACGAGCGGTTGTAGGTAAACCGTCCACCTGCGGAACGCCAAAAAGGGCAGTCAGCGGGCTATCGAGAGCCTGCCCGAGAGTGTCAAAAATAGCAGACCAAAAACTTGAGAGTTTTGGGCACGTCCAGAACATATGCAAATGGTCAGCTGGGGATTGTCTACAGCGGTTACAAGCGTCGCTATGGTTGGGGTATATTTTAACCAGTCTAGCATTGGTGAAATGTGCTTGATGTAGTACCTTACACTGTATTAGGCCATGCCTAGCACATATAGACGATGAATGTATCAGTCTCACAGCCTCTCTCCACTGCCCGTCAGGTATAGGTGCCCCAAGGTCATGTTCCCAGGATTCTCTGGCAAGTGAAGTGTTAAGTGGGTTCAGAAGGCCGATTTCATTATATATGACAGATATCAAACGTCGTTGGTCAGAGTCAAAAGAGAGAAATCCATCGATTTCTGCTTCTGGGGGACAGTTGGAAAAACGAGGAAATTGTTTTTTAATAAAATGCCTCGTTTGGAGGTATCAAAAGAAATGAGTACTAGGCAGATTGTATCTTGTTGACAGAGAAGCGAAGGAAGAGAACACTCCATTGTGGTACAGGTCATTGAGAGTTTTAAGGTTTCAAGCGCGAAACGCAGAATCAGAGCAGGCAGGGAGAAAGGCGGGATTGTTCAAAATCGGAGCACCGCTGGAAGCCCTGTGTAAGCCGTGATGTTTCCTAAATTGAGTCCAAATTTTAATGGTATTTTTAACAACTGGGTTTAGAGAGGTCCCCGATAAACATAAGGGTAGTTGTGAGCAAATCACCGCATGCAGGGAACCATTAGACGATGCCACCTCTATGTGAACCCAAGGTGGACAGGCGGCTGGGGAGTCGCAGCGGACCCAGTACAGAAGTTTATTAATATTGCAGGCCCAGAAATAATTTCTAAAGTTTGGAAGAGCTAGACCACCCTCCGCCCAATGGAGCTGTAGAATGGCTTTTCTAAGGCGGGCTGGCCTTTTTTGCCAAATGAAAGCAAGAAGTTGTTGATCAAGGCCAACAAAAAATGATTTGTTGAGACATATAGGGATGTGCTGGAAGAGATATAAAAATTTCGGAAGTAAAATCATTTTTATGAGGTTAATGCGGCCAACCAGGGATAGGGGGAGGGCAGCCCACCTGGACAAGTACGATTTACATTTGTCCAACAGTGCCTGAAAGTTTTTACGAAACAGCTCTGTGGGAGAATTCGAGACGAACACACCCACATATTTAAATCCATCCTCTGAGATCTTAAAGGGGAATTTTGAGCGCGGAAGTGACCTTGCCAAATTGTTCACAAAAAATAGTTCGCTTTTCTGAATATTCAGTTTGTACCCTGACAAACGACCGAACTTATCCAGAATCGACAGTATATGGGGAAGCGAGGGCGAGGGGTCCAAAACGAACAACAGAAGATCATCGGCATATAGGGAGAGTTTATGAACCCGACCGAAACAAGTGATACCCTTAAATTCCTCCCGATTCTTAAGCCAAATAGCAAGCGGTTCAATGGCTATATTAAACAACAAGGGTGAAAGCGGACATCCCTGCCGGGTCCCACGCTGGAGAGGGAAGTAAGTTGAACGGATGCCGTTAGTATGTACGGAGGCAAGTGGAGTCTCGTACAGGACCTAAATGTATGAATAAATACATTTAGGATCAAAACCAAATTTCTCCATGATAAAAAATAAGTAGCCCCAGTCCACCCTATCGAACGCCTTCTCCGTATCCAGCGCCACCACAACCTCCGGAGTATCAGATGGCGGAGAGAGAACTATATTCAACAATCTTCTGGTATTGAAGAATGGATGCCTCCCCAGCGTGAAACCTGTTTGATCAGCCGAAATTATTGAGGGCATCACGGCTTGGAGACGTATAGAGAGAACTTTCGCCAGAATCTTGCAGTCCACGTTCAAAAGTGAGATCGGCCTGTAGTTACCACAAGAGGTAGCATCCCTGTCTTTCTTAAGAAGCACTGAAATGGAAGCTTCTGACAGAGTCCTTGGTAAGCGGCCGGCGTTGAAGGAATCATTGAACATTCTTGCTAAAATGGGGGATAACAGTAATGGGTAAGCCTTTTAAAATTCAACTGGGAAGCCATCAGGGCCGGGCGACTTTCTGTTTTGCATAGATCGAATTGCCTTCTGTATCTCTGACGAGGAGACGGGTCTACCCAGCTCCCTGGCAATGTTTACATCAATGCAAGGATATGTTAGTGAATCGAGGGGGTTGGGAAAAACCGTGGAGACAGGAGAGTATGATGTGTATAATTTAGTGTAAAATTCGGGAAAAACATCTACAAACGTTTATATTAATGTCCACTGGATCGGAAGTATAATTACCATCTGGTAGTCTAATTTTGGGAATCGACCGTGATGCGCTAGCAGCCCGGGCCCGTTGAGCTAAAAGTCGGCCAACTTTGTCTCCATGTTCATTGAAGCATCGTTTGGATTGTCGCAGTTGTCTCTCTACTATGTGCGTCATAAGCAGGTCATGTTCCGAATGTAACAAAATACGTTTCTTATACAGAGTTGGAGATGGACAAACAGTGTATACACTGTCGAGGTCAAGGAGTTCTTTAGCAATTTCCGTCAGCCTAGCCCTCTCAGTCCTCCTCATCCTGGAAATATATGATATCACCTGTCCTCGGATAGTAACCTTAAGTGCTTCCCACAAAGTGCTATTCCCAATGTCAGTGGTGTCATTAAACTCTATATAGGCACAAATTTCTGTTTCAACAAAATCTTTAAAGTTAAAGTTAAAGTTAAAGTACCAATGATTGTCACACACACACTAGGTGTGGCGAGATTATTCTCTGCATTTGACCCATCACCCTTGATCACCCCCTGGGAGGTGAGGGGAGCAGTGGGCAGCAGCGGTGGCCGCGCCCGGGAATCATTTTGGTGATTTAACCCCCAATTCCAACCCTTGATGCTGAGTGCCAAGCAGGGAGGTAATGGGTCCCATTTTTATAGTCTTTGGTATGACTCGGCCGGGGTTTAAACTTAGTATCTGAAAGCAAGTGAGAATTGAACCTCCACAATGTGCGGCCGGTTACACCTTGCGGAAATTTAATGTCGACTGAGACTGGCGCGTGGTCAGAGACGGCTATCGGGTGGTAGTCGCATGCGTTAACACATGCAAGAGATTGTTATCTATTGAAAAGAAATCAATACGGGAAAACGAATGGTGAACGTGCGAGAAGAATGAAAATGCCTTCCCATGCGGGTTCCTGAATCTCCAGGGATCCGAAAGTCCTACTTGGTTTGCATAAGTTGACACAGCCTCTGCTGCTTTGGATAGCGCATTTTGGGTATGGGAGGATTAATCAAGAATCGCATCCTGGACTAAGTTAAAATCCCCGCCTATGATTATGCGGTGGCTATCAATGTTGGGGATCCTAGCAAAAAGTCTTGTGAAAAAAGTGTCATCATCCCAGTTAGGTGCATACACAGAGATGTGTTCTGTAACGTGCCCGAAACCACAACATAGCGACCCTCATTATCTTCTATAACGTCTGCTGGCTAAAACATAACACGCTTATGGATAATTATGGCCGAACCCCTAGACCTAGCAGAAAATTTGGAATGGAATAAATGGCTCATCCAAGACCTCTTAATACGGAGAATTTCTGATGTCTTCAGGTGTGTTTCTTGCAGAAACATAATGTCCCCTTTAAGATGCTGCAGCCGAGTTAAGACCTTACCAATTTTGACAGCGTTGTTCATGCCTTTGGTGTTCCAAGAGATGATATGCACTCCGCCACTCGTCATCCTACCAGCATCCGCCATCTTTTAGACTCTAACAGTAAATCTGTATGACACGCCTTAGACCCCACGGGGAGGAACGGGAGGGAAGGGGGAAGGTATAGCAGCAAAAAAGAAAAATAACCAAGTGGTACAAAACACCAAGGTAAGAAAAATAAAAGAACAATAAAATAAATAAAACTAAATAAAAACTATTAATGACAGAAAGACACATTTCAACAAACCCCAACAGATTAGAATGCAATTACCCTTACTACCCACCCTAAATAAGAACCTTATCTGAGCTCTCTCGCTCTTGCTTAGCCTTACTTGACTATTGCTAAATTCTGGAGTCTCCTCCCTTACAGTAACAGTAATCAACTCCACAGGGTGAAATAAGAGTTAAAGTGAGCCTACGCACATCCCAACCTGAGTGTATAGTAATATAGGAAATATTAAACCTAAATAAACAAACAAGGCACATAAGCAGCGTTGGCTCAACACCAAAATGTACAGTACACCAATAGCTTTAGTGATGTATTTTGGACCAAGGAGTGCCTCATAACGTACATACGAATGACTAGATCAAATGAAAACAAATTAGGATGGCACCAGACCTCAATAGAACCCCCAAACTGATGGAAATAATTGAGGTTAAACATAATCAAAATGTGTTACAAATAGCTTGGCCCCTCAGACAAAAAAGGAGAAAGAACGCCCGGTACAGAACGAAACAAACAAACAAAACAAAAATAGTCACGACCATCCATGTTGGAAATTATGTGACCACCGCTAGCCAGTGTGTGAATTGCAACGCTCAAACATTGCTTCCTATTATGAGCAGACATCTAAAGTGGTGGTCAGGGCTATGAGCAGCAAAACAAACTAAGGCCGACAGTGTCCACTAGAGATGCGCGGATAGGCAATTATTTCATCCGCAACCGCATCACAAAAGTCGTCATCCACCCGCCATCCACCCGAACCAACATTTTATCAAAACCACACCCGCCCGCCACCCGCCCGTTTTTATATATCTAATATAGACGATGCAAGGCATTAGTGAGGTTAGAAAGCTGTTGCCTGTTAAAGAAAGGAGACTGATCCAATGGGGCAGAGACATTCAATGCGTGCCACGCATTAATATCTCTTGGTCACGCATTCGTGGCCAAGAGATATTAATGCGTGATAATATTATTTATCATTATTATAGTATTATTGTCATTTCCATTAAAAAAGTGTTGGCTATTGTTGCCAATGCCCTCAGATCAGGAGTGCGTTCCCAATTGTGTGCGCAGTTGCAGCAAGCAGAGCGATGCTTTTAAGAAGTTAAAAAAATGTTTTAGAAAGACTAGGCTTATATTTTCGTTAGATAAAAAAATGTTCTGAATTTATTTCAATGAATATTAACTTGTTAACGTTATAATGCTCAAATAGGGGCAAGGGCGGGTGCACAGTGAAACAGTGAACAATTTTGCGACAAAGATGAACCTTTATTGATTGATCTGCAGCCATGACAAAATATCAGACAATCTCCATTGTCAACGACAGGTAGGAAAATAAAGATGAACACATAGCCTATGTTGTAGGCATAGGCATAGGCTCATACGTTTTTAAGTTGAAATAAAAAAATAAATAAAAAATGTGCCTCATAAGCCCTAGGCTGTCAATCACGCGCACAAACTTAAATTATACAATAACATATGAATGTCATCCCTATTTAAACAAAAATAAATAAAATAAATAATAATAATAAATTACCTGCAACTTATTGGCCAAGGCAAATAGCTGAAGGGGGGAAATCAAACCCATCAGACTGCACTTTATCATCAAACTTGAATTATAATGAAAATAGACGGTCGCGACAAACAAAGCAGGCTAAATAGGCTTACATTGTAGCCAATCGGAGATGCGCTTCACTTGAAAGCGAGGCCAAATAATTAACACACAGTAGTATATCTCGAATAGAAAAAAAACACAATAAACAACGCAATTGCCTTAATTCCTTTGCATTGTAGTGCGCCCAAACAACACGTAACCATCAAAATTATTCAGCTGACCGAACTCAATATAGGTTAGACATGGGCTTATTTGGTATAGCCTAGGTCAGTGGTTCTCAAATGGGGGTACGTGTACCCCTGGGGGTACTTGAAGGTATGCCAAGGGGTACGTGAGATTTTTTTTAAATATTCTAAAAATAGCAACAATTCAAAAATCTTTTATAAATATATTTATTGAATAATACTTCAACAAAATATGAATGTAAGTTCATAAACTGAACATCAAATCAAGTAGGCTATTCCATTCATTAAAATGCAACAATGCAACAATGCAATATTCAGTGTTGACAGCTAGATTTTTTGTGGACATGTTCCATAAATATTGATGTTAAAGATTTCTTTTTTTTGTGAAGAAATGTTTAGAATTAAGTTTATGAATCCAGATGGATCTCTATTACAATCCCCAAAGAGGGCACTTTAAGTTGATGATTATTTCTACGTGTAGAAATCTTTATTTATAATTGAATCACTTGTTTATTGTTCAACAAGTTTTTAGTTATTTTTATATCTTTTTTTCCAAATAGTTCAAGAAAGACCACTACAAATGAGCAATATTTTGCACTGTTAAACAATTTAATAAATCAGAAACTGATGACATAGTGCTGTATTTTACTTCTTTATCTATTTTTTTTCAACCAAAAATGCTTTGCTCTGATTAGGGGGTACTTGAATTAAAGACATTTTCACAAGGGGTACATCACTGAAAAAAGGTTGAGAACCACTGGCCTAGGTAATGTAGACTAATTTGTTTAACATATCCAACCGTATGTAAATTAAAAAAAAAATTTGTTAGCACTATGTAGGAATAAAATAGCATCTACAGTGCCAGGATTCAGGCGAGAGCGCCTGGCCTCACTTGCAGCACTTGTTGCTGGGACGCATAAGATTCTCTTGGCAAGGTGTTGTAGTCGTGGGAATGATTGTCCTTGTTTCCCCCAAAAGGAAAGTAGATTTTCCTCTGCTGATCCGTCGAGATGGAAGTTTGTAGAGGAATAATCCTCTACTTCATCAACAAGCACAGGTGTATCCTCCTCCCATTCTGTGAAGTCAATCCTTTTCTTTTTCGGTGATGCGCCATCAGCTCCACCTAAAGGACCGATAAAATCTATTATAGCCTAATATTTTACATCTATAAAACAGTCAATCAACATAACATAAACTTAATAGCCCAGGCAGGCAGGCAATGTATCAACTCACCTTGCTCTGTTGCTGATTGGGGCTCGGTGACAGGGTTTTCTTCTCCATCACGACTGACACAGATGCCTTCCTCTGGAAGAAGTTCCCGAACTTGCTTGATCACCTCTCGTCTGTCGTCGTCTGCCAGCATTTTCAGCGACTTAAATTTCGGGTGGAGAAAAGTGGCGATTTTGTGAGTAGCAGTCGGATGCATCTTCTCATCAAGCAGAGCAGACGTGCGAGAGCGGCGAGTTTTCATGTAAGGTGGGTCTCCAAACTTGGGCTCACAGTGTTTTTTCAGCTTGAAAAACCAGAGCAGAATCATCTGAACGGTTGGGTGATGTTCTCCTTCAAGCTCGCTGATTGCTGACTTGAAAAGGGTGAGAAACTCGATCAAGTGTGCGAGTTGATCCTGGTGAATGCCATCGAGGCGATGTTCTTGGTCTTTGCTCCGTAGCAGCTCTCTGATGTCTTGGTGTTGTTTTTGGATTGATTCCAACATCATGACTTTACTGTTCCATCGCACATCACATTCTTGATTCACGGTGTGCTTTAGGCCGGCGACGGCACCAGTTCTTTTCAGAAATGCAACAAGCTCTTTGCAGTAATCGATCATGTCCAGGACATCTTCAATGCCCTCAGAGTCACCCTTTCTACTGAAGGTGTGTCTCAGCACCGTGTTCAGGATGTGTGCGGAGCACGGAATCCAGTGGTAGGAGCGGAGTGCGGCTTTTATGTTAGGGCCCTGGTCACTGACAAAAACTACCTTAGATGGCTGTATTCCGTAGGACATCAGTTCACTGGTTATCTGCTCATGAAGGTTTTCGCTGGTTTTTTTCAGTGTTAGGTCAAATTCCACTGTTGCCAAAATACGATTTTCCAGCTTCCACTCCCTGATGTAGTGACACGTAAGGACTGTATATGCTCTCTTTTTAAATTCATCTGTCCACATATCGGTGGTTACAGAAATACCTCCGTTGTTGCTGATGGCTTTTTGAATGTCCTCCGAAAGTGTCTGCTTAGCAGTGGAAGCCTGCAGCTTTGCCCGATCACACACAGTCTGCCGATGGGGCAGAATGGCACCAGCATCCACGGCACCGCACTTAGCGCCTATGTCAATCAACGTCTGGGCCACTTGTTGAAACCCTTTACCCGAGACTATATCAAACGGGCGCATATCATTAGTGCACAGGTCCACACATGCATCTGTAAGCCTTGTTTTAACATCCTGTGGCACTCTTCTGGGATCACGGCGGACGAAACTGGTGTTTGGGGAGGTTTGGGGTTTTGCACAATTGTGATGCACCATGTTAGATGTCCCGGTTTTGTGACTGTCGTAGACATAAGCAGCGTCGCAGCTCTTGCAAATCACGTAGCCAGCATTACTATCATCCTGATTTACAACCTCATAAAAACGAGTCCACGCTGAACTTTTCTAGCCTTTTTTTTCCCTGGTCTTTAGTATTCCCTTTTTTAGTTTGTCGTGTACCACGTTTTTTTCTTCTTCTGTTGTGTTGTGTGATGGTGTGCTGCAGTGCCTGATGAATAGTTGCCTGTTTCAAAGAGTGTTGCTCGTTTTTCGTATGTGGGTAACAACATTTAACTATGTATATATATTTCCGAATTGGTTCAACCGCCACCCGCCCGAATCTAATTTAAAATCTTTTTTTTTTTTCATTTCACCCGCCCGACCCGCGGATTATCCGCGGACTCCGCGGTTGTGTCCGCAAACCGCGCATCTCTAGTGCCCACAGTGAATGCAAAGTTGTCATAAGTCAGGCCTCTAAAAAAGTTGGACTTACAGTTTTTATTTCAGGAGCTGCACAGTCAAGTTGCAAGTTGTTGTCATGTCCAGCCGTTTTGTAGGGGTAAATAGCCGTCCAAGCACATCAGGTATCTTGCGTGCGGATTGATGTCAAGAAGTTCTTGGCCTCTGTAACCGATCCAAATCTCTTCTTACCACCATCCTTCGTTACTATATCAAGCCTGGCCGGGAACAATAATGCTGGTCGTAGTCACATTGGGTAGAGCTCCGACATCACATCGCGGTATTTTTGCCGTTGTTTCACCACTTCAGGTGTGTAGTCCTCGTAGATGGCGACGGGGTACCCTCGGTATTGTAGCTTGCCTCTCCTGGTTCTGGCCTTGCGGATAATTCTGTCCTTCACTTGGTACTTGTGTAGCCATAACAGAACGGGCCTCGGTCTCTGGTCTGGCTTCGGCTTGTTAGCGAGTGTCCGATGGGCCCTGTCGCACTCCGGCGGTGATTCAAAGAAATCCTCGTCAAAAATCTCCTTCAGTAGCTCCGCAAAAAAGGTAGTTGGACGTGGCCCTTCCACGGACTCTGGTATGCCGATCACTCGGATGTTATTCCGCCGACTCCCGGATTCTAGGTCGCTAACTTTAGCCCGTAGATTAGCTTCGATCTCCGTTAGCTTAGCACATGTTGCTTCCAATGCTAGCAGGCGTTCGTCTTGCAAGGTAGCATTTTCCTCGAGTGAACTAATTTTCTGAGAGTGTTCAGAGACCTTGGTGTGTACCTTATCAATCTTTGTCTCAAGTGTAGAAATTGCTGTCCTGAAGTCTGCGGAGAGGGTCTGGTGGCGTTCTTCCAGAAGACTAGCTATAGCCGACATGTTGACTTCGCCGGCACCCCCGTCGGAGGAGTTAGGCCCGGTACCGGTATCTCTGGCGCTCCGCTTCGTCGAGTGAGTTCGCATGTCTTGCCGGTTGCAACTCCGAAGTAATATAATCACCCACTCACCGGCTCGCTGGCGTACTTTATGGAGTTTTAAAAGAGTGGCTGTTATGCCCGTTTGATTGTGGACTATTACTGACACCTTGTGGCGATGGGAAATGTTGCGCGTCATTAGTTTGGGCACTTCCGGTTTACGATCTTAGTCCAGTTTATGAGACAATGAGAGTCAGACAAGTTGTGTTAGCTCTTACAAGCCTTGGAAAAGATAAGTCTGTAAGTAAACTGTTTAACTTGTTTATGTAACTCAATACTAAGGTGGAAAGTGGCTAAATTTGATAGTAAGATGTGTATTGAAAAACGATTTTTGTGCACTATTTTAATGGATGTTTGAGGACTTAAAATGGCTGCCGGTCACATATTTCCACCATCGAAATAGTTTCAACACTCAGTATTTGTTTGGTGATAATGCTGTATATTTGTGTAAAGCTAATGTTTACATATTGTGTATAACATTTCAGTATGTTAATTGAATCATATAGCTTATACATTGTCATTGTGTGTATTTCAGTTTTACAATAATAAATAAAATAAAAGTCCAGTGCAAGACAAAGCAAGATCAACAACAATAAAGAGCCTAAATGGATTCATCTGCTTTGGAACTTTATTAGAACGTCCTGGATTGGTTGTTAGCTGTCTGCCAAGCTGTACAGCCTCAACACATATAATGAGGGCAGAACAGTGGCAATGTAGAAAGTTGTGGGAGGGAGACTCAACACGTGTCTACTCCAACTTGCCCAAACCGGAAGTCCCCATAGCCTATAAACTTTTAAAAGTTTTCATCTTTGTAATCTTTTATTTTACAGGAAAAGCAATGTCCATCCATTTTCTACCGCTTATTCCCTTTGGGGTCGCGGGGGGCCCTGGAGCCTATCTCAGCTACAATCGGGCGGAAGGTGGGGTACACCCTGGACAAGTCGCCACCTCATCGCAGGGCCAACACAGATAGACAGACAACATTCACACTCACATCCACACACTAGGGCCAATTTAGCAGAGGTGTGGACTCGAGTCACATGACTTGGACTCGAGTCAGACTCGAGTCATGAATTTGATGACTTTAGACTCGACTTGACAAAATGTAAAAAGACTTGCAACTCGACTTCGACTTTAACATCAATGACTTGTGACTTCACTTGGACTTGAGCCTTTTGAATTGACATGACTTGACATGACTTGCTACTTTCCCCAAAACCCAAAGATGAAAAAGTTATTCGGGAGCGCTCCGTATTTTTCATTGTGTACTTGTCTATCAGCGTTGCGTGTGTCAGCTGGTGTGGTCTCAGTACAACAGCCAATCAAATTAGATCTACTTTGTTTTCATCACACAGCATTCATCCAATCAAATTGCAGGACAACCAACGAAGAAGACATGTCCAAACCACACGCCAGTGAACAAAAAATGATACCTAAAATAATTTTGTTTGGGTATAAAAATTACGAGGTGGTCACAAAACGGTTTGCAGTATGCAACACATGCGGTTCGAAAATTACTGATGGAGAGGCAACAACTTCCAACTTCGTCCGGCATTTGAAGTTGCACAAAGAACGGTAAGTTTTGAATGTAAGATAACGTTTATTGGCTAAGTAACGTGACTTTTATTTGCTGTGTAGTTAAATCAGTGAGGCTGTAAACTCACTGCTAACGTTATAACGTTATTGCAAACACGGGAATCTGTTGCAGTTCACTACCTTATTCATACTTTTTGTTCAGTGATTTTTTTTAAGCAGGGTTACGTTAGTCAATATATCACACGTAACGTTAGACGGCGGTCAGCAGCACCGCGTATTTTAGCCACCTAAAAAAAGACAAAAATAGTAAAATAAAGGTCAGTTAAAATGTATACTATATTATGAATATGTGTACCGTTTTAGCTAGCTTTCTGACATACTGTTGGTTGTTTACCTCAGTGGTCCCCAACCACCGGGCCGCGGCCCGGTACTGGTCCGTGGATCGATCGGTATCGGGCCGCACAAGAAATAATTTTTTTCTTTTTCTTTTTTTAATTAAATCAACATAAAAAACACAAGATACACTTACAAGTAGTGCACCAACCCAAAACAACTCTCTCCCCCCTTTTGTTCTGGGCATTGAACATGAAGACTCTTCCTTCACTGTTCCGAGTGGCCATGAGAGTCTTGGCAGTGCCTGCCTCCAGTGCTCCAGTGGAGCGAGTTTTCAGCCATGGTGGCATCATACTACGCCCCCATCGTGCACAAATGACTGACAGACTCTTGGCTAATTTGGTCTTTTGCAGATGCAATGCAGCATAGGGCCCTGACATATAAAAAGTACAACTTTTTTGTTATGTTCACATATATGTCATGTTTTTTCAATGTTAACACTTTTGTACAAATAAGTACATTTGCACTTTATTTTTCAATGTGTTTGTTCTGTAAAGGAATGAGTTAATGTTTAAAATGACTGGTTAATAGTGCTATTATAAAGTGCAATGTCAGCACAATTTTCTTTCCTGCAATTTAGAATGCACTTGTTTTAATAAATAAATACAGCATTTGAAAAGCATAAACAATCTGTGTTAATATATTAGTCTGTGGTTAAAAGGACTTGAAAGGACTCAAAACTCAAAATGCAGGACTTAGGACTTGACTTGAGACTTTCCAGTCTTGACTTTGGACTTGACTCGGGGCTTGCCTGTCTTGACTCGGGACTTGACTCGGACTTGAGGGCAAAGACTTGAGACTTACTTGTGACTTGCAAAACAATGACTTGGTCCCACCTCTGCAATTTAGTGTTGCCAATCAACTTATCCCCAGGTGCATGTCTTTGGAAGTGGGAGGAAGCCGGAGTACCCGGAGGGAACCCACGCAGTCACGGGGAGGACATGCAAACTCCACACAGAAAGATCCCGAGCCCGGGATTGAACCCAAGACTGCACTAACCCCTCTGCCACCGTGAAGCCCCCCATGTGAAATGTAATTATTTTTCTTTTTCTTTTTTGGCAAGTATTCATTATTTGGTTGGTTGGTTGAAATTTATTTCAAACATGTATACAGTATCAATAATCTAATTGGGTTTTTTTGTAACACAGTTAGTGAATGAAGTCTACTTTTGTAGTTATTCCCCCATATTCTAGTTATTCTCCACTAGCGAGCAGTGGAGAATATGAAGTGATTTTTGGTCTAGAACATCCATCCATCCATTTTCTACCGCTTGTCCCTCTCGAAGTCGCAGGGGGTGCTGGAGCCTGCACTCGGGCGGAAGACAGGGTACACCCTGGACAAGTCACCCCATCACAGGGCCAACACAGATAGATTGAGAACATTCACACTCACATTCACACACTAGGGCCAATTTAGTGTTGCCAATCAACCTATCCCCAGGTGCTTGTCATATTTTCATTATTATATGTGATTATTGAAATATTTCTTGCCTCCTTATGTGTGACGATCTGTCACTTCACTTCTGGCGGTGGTTCCTTGTTTGGTGTTTGTTTCCTGTCTGTGCTCTTATTTTTGTTCCCCTTCCTGCTTGTCTCCCTGAGCGCTCGTTTCCCTCACCTTGGCAGCCTGGCACACCTGGTTGCAGTTGCCAATCAGGCGGCTATTTATGCCTGCCTCGCCTGTTCCTCAGTGCTCGAGGATCGATTATGTTGAAAACCTTTACATGCACAACTGCGTCCTCCTATTTTGAGAGTAATAAAGACTCTTACCTACACAGCAATCTCCTGTTTCCTGCATTTTGGGGTCACAACTACCGCAGCCATGCGGGTTTGCGACATTATGTTGTATATTTTTTAATGAGATTTCCAGTTCATTTTATCATCTATTAAGACACTCAAAAATGTGTTTTATTTTACTTTTTCAATATCTACTCCATTTATTTGTATTTGTGTTTGACTTTCCCTTCTACTGTTACCAAATATTATTTAATTTTACTGAGATTCATAGATTGTTTATGTCAAACCATTTTTTTAATTTATTAATTTCTTCTGTTATTATTTGTATTATCTTCTGTGTGTTCTGTCATTGTCACGACTGGGACTGTGGCGTGGTTTGTTCTCCCGAGGTGCAAAAGATTTGGACCATATGTGGCGTGAAGGGGAGTACATGATTTATTTAAACACTATAACTACCAAAAAAAAGGATCAAATAAAAGGCGCGCACAGGGGCAGAAGTACAAAACTTGACTATAAACACAAAACTTGCACAAAGGCAGAAACTATGAACAATTAAACAAAACTTGCAAACTATGGCATGAATAAAGAAAACTTACTTGGACGAGAAACCGGCATGAAAAAAGAGCAGCAATGGTCTTAAGGGTGTGTGGAGAGTGTGCAGAAGCATAAATGCGGGATGTCGCCAGAAAGACAAACTGAAAACAATGAACTTAAATACTACAGACATGATTAACTAAAACAGGTGCGTGACTCAAAACGTGAAACAGGTGTGTGATGTGACAGGTGAAAACTAATGGGTTGCTATGGTGACAAACAAGAGTGCACAATGAGTCCAAACGTGGAACAGGTGAAACTAATGGGTAACCATGGAAACAAGACAAGGGAGTGAAAAGCCAGAAACTAAAGAGTCCAATAACTAAACTAAACAAAACATGACTAAAACAAAACATGATTACACAGACATGACAGTCATGAACAGAAAGCAGTTGTGTCGTCTGCAAATAATACTAACTTTAATTATTTTGTAACTTTACAAATGTTGTTTATATAAAGATTGATCAATTTTGGTCCCAGTATTGATCCCTTGGGTACACCGCAAGATATCTCTAGCTCTGTTGATATATTTTCACTTAGATTTACAAATTGCTTCCTGTTGGTTAAGTAGATTCTTATCCAGTTTAAGACCAGGCCTCAGATGCCATATCGTTCCAATTTTGTAATTAAGATATTATGATTAATTGTTTCAAATGCTTTCGTTAGTTCCATAAATACTGCTGCTGCACATTGTTTACCATCTATTTATTGCGTTGGTAATTGTATCTGTTATTTTGATTAATGGCATCGATGTTGAAATGTTAGCTCTGTATCCATATTGGTTGTCTGTGAGTATTTCACTTTTATTTATGAATTTTTCTAATCTGTTGTTAAATCTTTTTTTTATGATATTAGAAAATTGTTGCAGTAAAGAGTTTGTATTGGTGTTTGTTTCCAGTCTTATAAATTGGTACTACTTTTGCTAATTTCATTTTGTTTGGGGATTTTCCAGTTTGAATTGACAGATTGTTTATATATGTTAAGGCTCTGGAATGGCTTCAATAACTTTGTTTACTTATTTATTTATTTATTTATTTATTTATAGTTAGCTTACCCAAGGTGTAGCACACAAAAGAAGCTGAACTGAATACACAAGCTGAATGAGCCACAACCATGAGGCAGAAGAGCCACAGAACTAGTTTACCACTGTGTTACATGGCCTTTCCTTTAAACAACACTCAGTAAACGTTTGGGAACTGAGGAGACCAATTTTTTAAGTTTTTTAGTTGGAATTCTTTCCTATTCTTGCTTGATGTATAGCAACAACAGTTCAACATTCAACTCCGTTGTCATATTTTAGGCTTCATAATGTGCCACACATTTTCAATGGGAGACAGGTCTGGACTACAGACAGGCCAGTCTAGTAACCGCACTCTTTTACTACGAAGTTTACTACGCTGTTGTAACACGTGCAGAATGTGGCTTGGCATTGTCTTGCTGAAATAAGCAGGGGCATCCATGAAAAAGACGTTGCTTGGATGGCAACATATATTGCTCCAAAACCTGTATGTACCTTTTCAAGACAAAAGACAAAGATGGCAAAAAGTATTGCTATGTTATGTAAAATTAAAAACTGTGTAAATCAAAATGCTCTTAAAATGTTATATAATTCTTCCGTACTCTCATATCTCAATTATTGTATTGAAATCTGGGGTATCAACTCTTATGTTCTTACTTCAAAAGAAAGCCACTAAAATTGTAAATTATGCAGATTATTATGCTCATACCAATGCTCTTCTCATTAAATTAAAAGCGTTAAAACTACTTGACCTCAACACTGCTATTGTGACGTATAAAACTCATAACCGCATGCTGCCTCTGTGTCTACAGTAGAGGTTCAAACCCAGAGAGAGTCCCTACGACCTCAGAGGTTCATGTATCTTTCAGAAAGCAAACATAAGAACTAGTTTAAAAAGTAGATGTGTTTCTGTCAGGGGGGTTCATCTGTGGAACAGCTTTGATGATGCCTTAAAATTTTCCAGTTCCATTCACACATTCAACAAAACCTTTAAGACCAACATCTTAGAAAAATATATCACTCTTGAATCCACACTAGTAGCTAATTACAAAACTAAATGTGGGACATAAATTAAAATGGAAGTATAAGTGTTTGTATAAGTATATTATTGGTACAAATGTTTAACCAACACGTGTACAGGGATATTTCACAACTGTTCGTCTATGTCCTTCCATCCATCCATTTTCAATCGCTTGTCCCTTATGAGGTCGCGGGGGGGTGCTGGAGCCTATCTCAGCTGCATTCGGGCGGAAGGCGGGGTACACCCTGGACAAGTCACCACTTCATTGCAAGGCCAACACAGATAGACAGACAACATTCACACTCACATTCACACACTAGGGCCAATTTAGCGTTGCCAATCAACCCAGGTGCATGTCTTTGGAGGTGGGAGGAAGCCGGAGTACCCGGAGGGAACCCACCCAGTCACGGGGAGAACATGCAAACTCCACACAGAAAGATCTCGAGCCCGGGATTGAACTCAGGACCTTCGTATCTTTACTGTGTATATATTTGAACAGTGTTCATGCTTTTTTACAAGGTGTATTTGTAATATGTTGTGTAAAGGAAATTTCCCATTTCTGTGAACTTGAAGATGACAGTGGACTCCGACTTAAACAAGTTAGAAAAACGTATTCGGGTGTTACCATTTAGCGGTCAATTGTACGGAATATATACTTCACTGTGCAATCTACTCAACTACTGCCTAAACCCTTTCGGTATGTGAAATTGTCAATTTATGAATTCATGGATGTAAAACTGTTTGTTTATTTTGTTGACCACAGACCGAAGAAATAATAAACTAAACTAAAAGATTATTTTGAAAAAAACTCTTGCAAGATGTGGCTTATGGGAGTCACCACTGTAGCCTTCAAAGCCCTTTAAAACCACTTCTAAACGCTCTATACAGAACCTAAAACCAGTGAAGTTGGCACGTTGTGTAAATCGTAAATAAAAACAGAATACAATGATTTGCAAATCATTTTCAACTTATATTCAATTGAATAGACTGCAAAGACAAGATATTTAATGTTTGAACTGAGAAACTTTTTTTTTTTTTTGCAAATAATCATTAACTTAGAATTTAATGGCAGTAACACATTGCAAAAAAGTTGGCATAGGGGCATTTTTACCACTGTGTTACATGGCCTTTCCTTTTAACAACACTCAGTAAACATTTGGAAACTGAGGAGACCAATTTTTGAAGTTTTTCAGGTGGAATTCTTTCCCATTCTTGCTTGATGTACAGCTTAAGTTGTTCAACAGTCTGGGGTCTCTCTTGTAATATTTTACACTTCATTTTGCGCCGCACATTTTCAATGGGAGACAGGTCTGGACTACAGGCAGGTCAGTCTAGTACGCGGCCTCTTTTCTAATAAAGTAAGAAGGTCTTTAACTGATGCAGCTGCCATGATGTTTCTGCGTTTAATGATATTTTCTCACAAAAGACTAGCAGGGGCCCAAAGTAAAAACAGTTGCGTGGCTTTCCTACTAAAAATGGATATACGTTTAGATACAGAAAACGGCGTACGCAAATAAAATTTCAGATGTATTATTCTATTCGCACGCACAAATTCAAGCACAATTCTTTGTTACATCGCAATCTACTTGGAATCGGCCGCAGACGTGTGCGAGGCTTGTCACGCCCAGACCACGCCCCTTTATACATACACAAATCATATTGAAAGTATCCATGTGTTTGAGGACAGCACAGTTTGACCAATCACAAGTCAGTAGGAGGTTCATATTTCTTGTGTTTTGAACAAAGACGGAGCGATTTCCGTGTCTCCGAAAAATGAATACAGGCGGAAATAAAGAAATAAAGATAAATGATCGTGTCAGGAAAAAGGTGAAAAAGAAGATGTGAGTGGGCTAAACTGACTCGGGGAAATATAATTTGTGTAATTTTAAAACAAATTGTTTTATAGTATCCTGCTTGTATGAGCGAGATTAAAGTTTTCTGTGGAAACACCCATGGGTGCCTACATAGGTGAGACACAGTATAGTATTGACAAGAATCTTTTAGTGTTGGTTGAGATGTTAGTCTCTGCCTATTTTGCCATGAAACATCACCATATTGCTAAGACCTACAGTGCTAGGAATATGTACATGTCAGTAAGACAAACTTTCAAAACTGGTTTTATTGAACGGTCAGTAAAGGATTTCCACCTACACTCATTACATATATTTACAGGTGCACATGCGTATCAATTGAAATATAAGAAACAGCAAACAAATGTCAATCTCTGTCTGTTTTTATTATTATTTTGTTATACTTTTGTTAATGAATATACACTATATCCAAATGATGAGAATCAGGTGTCCTAATCACTTGGCCCAGGTGTATAAAATCAAGCACTTAGGCATGGAGACTGTTTCTCCAGACATTTGTGAAAGAATGGGCCGCTCTCGGTGATTTCCAGCGTGGAACTGTCAGTCGTGAAATTCCCTCGCTCCTAAATATTCCAAAGTTAACTTTATTATAAAAAAAATGAAGAGTTTGGGAACAACAGCAAGTCAGCCACCAAGTGGTAGGCCACGTAAACTGACAGAGAGGGGTCAGCGGATGCTGAAGCGCATAGTGCAAAGACTTTCTGCACAGTCAGTTGCTACAGAGCTCCAAACTTCATGTGACATTCCAATTAGCCCACGTACAGTACGCACAGAGCTTCATGGAATTGGTTTCCATGGCTGAGCAGCTGTATTCAAGCCATACATCACCAAGTCCAAAGCAAAGCATCGGATGCAGTGGTGTAAAGCACGTCGTCACTGGACTCTAGAGCAGTGGAGATGCCTTCTCTGGACTGATGAGTCAAGCTTTTCCATCTGGCAATCTGATAGACGAGTCTGGGTTTGGAGGTTGCCAGGAGAATGCTACATTTCAGACTGCATTGTGCCGAGTGTGAAATTTGGTGGCGGAGGAATTATGGTGTGGGGTTGTTTTTCAGGATTTGGGCTTGGCCCCTTAGTTCCAGTGAAAGGAATTTTGAATGATCCAGGATACCAAAACATTTTGGACAATTCCATGGGATGGCACTTCACAAGTTCATATGTGAGTAAAGGCAGGTGGCCAAATACTTTTGGCAATACAGTTTATCTGAGAACTGTTTATTTTAGTAGTTCTTTGTTTCTCAACATCAGCAGCTGACGCCCCATCTAAAAACAGCTCACTGATTATTATCTCGAGATAAGTCCAAAAGCCATAGTTCTCCAAAAGCTGTTTTTACTTGACTAAAGTTAAGTTCCAAGCTGTCACCCTATAGTAAACTAACAGTAAGACAAAAAACCTCACACACTGGCTGTAAAATGTTTGATAAGTGTTAATGTAAGGTCACGGTGTAATGATAATATGAAAAATACTGCCTAAAATAAATTAAATATATCTGATATACAGCTGCATCCTATTGTACAAGGCTGACTGAAGTATGGGGCAATATGGCGACGTGGTGGCTCGCCTGCCGACTAGTGTAAACTACTGATGGTGCCGATCGAGATCATTCAAGATATCTATGGTTAAAACATGTAGAATACAATAATCAGAATTTAATGTGTGTGTGTCTACTCGTCTTGTCAAACTCCTTCTTGCTTCCTATCATACAGAAGCCAGAGCGAGTGTGTGTGTTGTGGAAGTTCACATTGGTAAACATGCCATTTAGTTGTCAGTGTATTGGTAAAGTTGAGGTTTGCTTTCGTACAACAAATCATGTTAATCACAATATGTTATTTTAAGTCAGGGTATACAGTGGAAGTGTGGCCATATAAAGTGTTAGGACAGAACTGAAAGCATTGTGTTGGAATTGTCTTTCTGGGTTTGACTGCTGAGGTGAAAAATGTCAAATTCCAAGACATTGGCAGTTAAGGAGTCTATATGTCGCTATTGTGTCATGCAGTGTTGGTAAGTTGGCAATTAGAAAGTTTGACTTCTCTTACTAGAGTTGTATTGTTTAGGGATATTAAGGTTTTAAGAGTCCTTAGTAGTAAGAATTAAGTAACAGAGGATGTTGTTTGAAGGTATGCCAGATGATCGGTGTTGGGGCCAGGAGTCGTCCAGAGAAAGTGGATTTAGAAAGTGAGAGTTATGACTGGCTTGAGTGTAAAGCTGAACGAGAGCTATAAATCCAGTCCCCATGCTTCATTGATGTAAACACATGCGAGCCCGATGGATTTGTGGGTCTCGAGAGGAGATCTTGCTTGCAGGGGTACAGAACAAACAGCGGAACTTGTAAATCTTTGCTAGCTAGCCGTCGGTAATGTTTGTATTGTCCCTAATGCTCATCTCCTTGCTAATGAATTAAAACAGACCTACGTCTATTAAATGTTAATTCAAGATGTAATCATAACGTTATTAGGGAAGTTAGACTTCCTATTGGCTGTTCGCCATTCAGTTAATGAGTTAAAAAAAAGTTAATGACAGGGAAAAAAATGTATAAATGCAGAGGCAGGGGAATTACAACAGTTATAAGTTAAGAGTCCTTAAAAAAATAAATAAATAAAATTAATAAATAAAATAAGTTAAGAGTCCTTTTGGTGAGGGGTCAGGAAGTCGGGAAGGACGTGATCACAAGGGACATGGACATCGCAAGGGCCCGATTGTTCAATGCTGATTACAGCTTTAAAAAACTTTTATAATTAATTTCAACATATAGTCAATAAACATGCTCCCTTTCGACAATTTAGAGTTAAAGGTCAAAATAATCCCTGGTTTTCCTCTGAACTTGGAAACCTTCTTCTTGGCCAGGGCTTGAAAAACAAAGACAGATGTTGACTGGCTCAGTTTCCACCAGTTTAGAAATAAATGTACGTCGCTTATTAAAAGAGCCAAGTCTGACTTTTATATGCAAAAAACATATA
Source organism: Nerophis lumbriciformis (assembly GCF_033978685.3). Classification (NCBI taxonomy): domain Eukaryota; kingdom Metazoa; phylum Chordata; class Actinopteri; order Syngnathiformes; family Syngnathidae; genus Nerophis; species Nerophis lumbriciformis. Next base: position 23,951,367 of record NC_084548.2, on the reverse strand, counting down.
AATTACCCTAAAAAGCTTTATTAAATCATGTGACAACAAATTAATTTCCAAGATCTTTAATTACTCAATCTGGTACTTTGTATAATGAGACAGCAATATCATATTGTTTCATTTAGTATTTTATTCCTGCCGGGTCCTTGTTTGAGTCGTTGAATCCTCAATTGTCAAATTTTGGTCTGACTAATGCTGATATACCAAATATACTGCAGGTTGTAAATAGCCAGCACCTGCACTTTTTAGTTCACATCTGCATCAGTATCTAAGGTAAACAGTGCACTAAAGAGCCTGGACACAAGTAAAGCAGCAGGACCTGACCAAATTGAACCCCTTTTTTTTTACAAATGGCTGCTGATCCTCTCTTGTATATTTTTGACCTAACCCAAGATCAAACCTAATCCAAGTAAAAGCATTCTAAATATCTGAAAATCTGCCTTCGTTCTTCCCTTGCTAAAAGGGGTGAACCCACAAATATAAATAATCACGGACCAATTTCTAAATTATGCATTTTGGCAAAGTTGGTTGAGAAGGATACCAGTAACCAGTTTAAGGATTAAAAAAATAAGTTATCTCAGTTTCAATCTGGTTTTAGAAAACCGATTACAGCAGTACTATTAAATTATTTAATCAATGCTTTAGATGGCAATAAATATTATGTCACTCTTTTTATTTATTTGTCAAAATAATTTGACACATGGTAGCATACACACTCCACCGCATCATCAATGTCAATAAATACGCCTTGTGCTATACCTGCCTTTCTGCCTCTGTGCCGTGTCCTTCCCCTGCCGTACGAACACTTGTACATTCTAGCTATGTCGGAACCAGATGGCACAAGTAGACCCAAGTCCGACCCCCCACGGCTCCCGACCTTTCGACCATGCACGCTGTTCTCCGGGAACACCAGTCTCTTTTTTCAGAGAGGGAGAGGAGATTCAGGCAGTGTCTGTGCCTCTACTGTGGAATGGCTGTACACCCAATCCGTAGCTGCCCGATGAGGCCAAAAGACCAGGCTCACCAGCAAGGGGGGTCCTGGTGAGCCACACTACTATTCCCCAAACCATGAGAGACCCGGACATTCTCTTTCCGGCGTCCCTGTCCTGGAGCTCTAAGACCCTGACCGTGGGGGCCTACCTGGATTCCGGAGCAGACGAAAGCTTTATCGACCACGAGTTTGCCCGCCAAGCAGCAATTACCCTCATTCCACTGAAGACTTTCCTGCCTGCGCAAGCCCTGGACGGACATCCCCTCGGGCCCATCAAGCACCGCAACGAACCCCTATCTCTGACCCTCTCGGGTAACCACACCGAGACCATCAGCCTCTGGGTGCTCGACGCTCCCGTCGCCACTCTTGTCCTCGGGCGATCATGGCTATGACAGCACGACCCTCACATATCCTGGTCCACGGGCAAGGTCCTTGCCTGAAGCACCGCCTGTCACGCTAACTGCCTAAGGTTGGCAGTTCCCCCGGCCTGCAGGGCCAAACCCACCTCACCTCCCACTGATCTCTCCTGTGTTCCCGCTGCTTATTACGACTTTGCAGCAGTGTTTGACAAGGAAAGTGCGCTTTCTCTTCCACCGCATAGACCTCATGACTGCGCCATCGACCTGATTCCCAATGCTGTCCTTCCCTCCAGCAGACTTTACAATCTGTCGCTACCAGAGAAACATGCCATGAAGGACTATATCACAGAATCCCTCGCCTCAGGTACCATCACCCCCTCCAAATCTCCGGTGGCATTAGGTTTCTTCTTTGTGGGGAAGAAGGACGGTTCTTTGAGGCCTTGCATTGACAACAGATGATTAAACTCCATTAACAACAAGAACAAATATCCCCTACCTCTGCTGAGCTCTACTTTTGAGCCCCTCGCTCCTGCCACTATTTTCAGCAAGCTTGATCTCCGCAATGCCTATCACCTGGTGCGAATCAAAGAGGGTGATGAATGGAAGACGGACTTCAACACCGATCTGGGACACTTTGAGTACAGGGTAATGCCATTCGGCCTTACTAACGATCCGGCTGTCTTCCAGGCCCTAGTCAATGACGTTTTGTGGGACACGTTGGACCGTTTCGTTGTTGTGTACCTTGATGACATTTAAATTTTTTCCCAGAACCTGCAGGAGCACCAACGACATGTCTGCCTGGTCCTTCAACGACTGCTGGAGAACCGGTTGTTCGTCAAAGCGGACAAATGTGAGTTCCACGCACCTTGAGTGGGATTTTTGGGTTTTATTGTTGAGAAGGGCCACATAAGAGCAGACTCTAAGAAGAGCGAAGCGGTACTGGAGTAGCTTCAACTCACCACCCGTACGGAACTAAGACGGTTCCTGGGATTTGCTAGATTTTACCGACGTTTCGTCTGGGATTTCAGTAAGGTAGCTGCACCTCTCCACACTCTCACCACTACCAGTATTCCTTTTCAGTGGACCAGTGAGGCCTTCAGAAGCCTAAAGAGGAGTTTTGTCTCCGCCCCGGTCCTCGTTCATCCCGACACAGACAACTCCTTCATTTTGGAGGTGGACGCGTCGGATTCAGGGATTGGAGTGGTGCTTTCCCAGCGCTCCCGTGCTGACAACCTTGTACACCCTTGTGCATTCTTTTCCAAGCGCCTCTCTACAGGCTGAACAAAATTATGATGGTAACAGAGAGCTGCTGGCGGTTCATGAGGCCTTAGCGGAGGGGAGACACTGGTTGGAGGGAGATAAACACCAGTTCCAGGTCTTGACTGACCACCGCAACCTGCTCCATACTCGTTCCGCCAGGAGGCTCAATGACCGTCAGAATTGCTGGGCCCAATTTTTCAGCTGTTTTGATTATACTCTCTCGTTTAGGCCAGGCTCCCGTAACACAAAAGCCGATGCCCTCTACCGGCAGTTCATGGAGGAGCCCATCTGCTCACCCACGGCGGAACCCATCCTTCCTCCTGCCCAGATAGTGAACATGGTCACTTGGGAGGTGGAGAACCAGATGAAGACCGCCCTGCGCTCTAACCCGGGACCAGGTGTCAGTCCTCCCAATAAGCTGTTTGTACCCTGTGAGTTTCGACCTAAGGTGCTGGACTGGGGACATTCCAGCATTTTCTCCTGCCATCCGGGGTTTCAACGATCACTATCCTTCATCCGACGGCGGTTCTGGTGGCTGTCAATGGCATCGGACACTCGTGAATTTATCGCCGCTTGCACCACATGCTCCCGCAATAAAGTTTCCCACAGACCTCCGCGGGCCTCCTGTGCCCCCTACCTGTCTCAGGTGGGCCGCCTGTGCCTCATACCTGTCTCCGGCCGTCCCTGGTCACACATTGCGTTGGACTTTGTGACGGGATTCCCTGTGTCCCGAGGTAACACAACAATCCTTACCATTGTCGACCGATTCTCCAAGCTTCCCTCCTCCTCCGAAACTGCTGATCTCCTCGCCCTGCATATTGTCAAGCAACATGGTATCCCTGTGGATATCGTTTCTGACTGTGGCCCCTCGTTCACTTCCTGGGTGGGACGGTCTTTCTGCAAGGAGATTGGGGGGGATATCGTTTTTGACTGTGGCCCCCAGTTCACTTGCCGGGTGGGGCGGTCTTTCTGCAAGGGGATTGGGTTGGATCCGGTTATCACCCCCAGAGCAACGGGCAAGCGGAGAGGGCCAACCAATGTGTGGAGACCATGTTGTGTTGTGTTACCTACCACCCGCCAGCCCGCCTCCTGGAGCAAGTACTTGCCGTGGGTCAAATACGCTTATAACTCTATGAAGAGCTCAGTCACCAGCATATCCCCTTTTTGAATGTTCCCTGGGCTATCAACCTCTTTTGTTCTCCCAACAGGAGGTCGAAGTGGCAGTTCCGTCCACCCAAGCCCACATCAAACGCTGCCATAAGGTTTGGAGGACAGCCCGTGAGGCCCTCTTGAAAGCCTCCGAAAGGATGTGCTGCAGTGCCAACAGGCGCCGCATCCCGGTAACATCCTAACAACCTGGGCAACAGGTGATGTTACGTGCCAATGACCTCCATCTCCAGGTACCCTCTCGAAAAGTTGGCACCTCGCTATGTTGGGCCATATTCTGTGGAGGTCATTGTCAATCCTGCCTCCATAAGACTGTATCTCCCCCTTCAATGAAAAGACACCCTGTGTTCCATGTTTTACAGCTAAAACCAGTAGCAGAAAGCCCCCTTTCATCCCCTGTGCCAAAACACAGTGTTAATATGTTGTACACCCAAGAAAGGTTGCTGTGGAAATCTACAAAGGGGGGTTTCACTCATGTCTACGTAGCGTAAATAAGCGCTCTTGGTGCTGGGCAAAGGACTTAGTGTGACCAAGTCAGTTTAAAATCATGTTTAGGGAAATGATTGTAACTAGATGAGGGAATTCCTGAAGGAATTGCGTGTGAATGCTCCAATGCTTAAGTTGAACTGAAATGCTGACAGAATGTAGTATGAATGTTTACAAAACACAGGAGAAGTTGTAAATTCCTTTTTGCTGGCAGATACTTGAGAGTGTTTGGTGATGACTGGTGGAATGGTGGATGGGTGCTTTACAATTGGACGCATCATCAGTAGTGTGCCCCTGGGTCCAAAAACATCCAAAAACTATGTAAGAATAGTTTGAATGTTGAAATGGTTTGAATGTTGAAAAGTTTTAATTTCCAAGAAAACCGGTATTTGGTTTGGAACTTGGGAAAAGGTTTGTTTGAATGTCCAGGGTGAGTGGAATGTGTTGATGTTGGAATGGTTTGAATAGGTTGAAAAATGTGGGAATTGTACAACTTGGAAAAATGTAAAAATGTACCATTCATTTCAATGTAAACTTTCTGGAAATTTGGGAATTTGTGGAAAAGCGGGATTAAAAAAAAAATTATTAGGAGCATGAATGTCCTGAATGAGCTGAATTGGTTGGTTTTGGAGTTGTTTAAATCGGTAAAGAAATGTTGAAGGGGTGACAGTTTTTTAATTGAGAAATTGTATTTTAGAATTCCTGGAATTTCGGGAAAACAGGGAATGTTTCTACTTCTTAACCAACTTCTTTTTTTGTCCTGACATATGTTTTGACGGTGGACCAGATGAAAAGGGAACAAAAAAGGAAAAGGAGTATTAAATAAAAAAGTGTTTGGATTAAATAAGCTTTGCTTCTTCCTACCCTTTATCGGCCATGCAGTAATGATAAAGTGGAAATATTTGACTTACTGATTGGTACTTATTGGGCTAAATATAGGATGCCGGGTACTAAATTTCATGTAATCGCATTTGTCTCATGTGTGCTCGTATGACAATAAAGTTTGTTAAAACTTTGAAGTATTGCTTGAAGTATTGCTTTCAATTACTTTATACAAGAATGCCATACTTATGCACACCGCTCCTTTTTGTTGTATTCAATTGTTGTAACAGATCAAATTGAAAAAGATTACAACTTTTAAAGTTCATAAACTGTGTTGTGTTTTGCAGCTCCAGATGACTTTTCTTAAGCTTAAACAATATGGCTCTTTACAACAGTAAAGATCGCCACCCCCAGAGCAATACTATATACTGTAAATGCACTTTGGGCTTAAGGCCTTTTCTAATGAAGGCTGCCGCTAATTATTCACACCTCCCAGGTTAGCAATTCCGTGTCAGCTGATATCAGCGCAAATAGTAGGAGAACATCTCACCCTGACAAGAAGCCTAAACAAGATCATGTGGCTCACATGCACAGGGACACGCTGAGTGTTATTGATCATTTATTACACGCTGCCTTTTGCAGGGGCTCACTACATGCATGCATGCTTCGATTAACCATTAGAATTTTAAAAGAGTGCTTTGAGGTATCTGTTTATAACCCTTGTGTATGCAGTTTAAAGTGGTAAAGACCATATTGCCTGTCTTTTTTGAGACATACAACCACAAAATGGACATGTTTTTCCTACAATATTGCTGATAAAAGTCATACCGTTTTGGACCAAATTCATGAGTTTCTTAGTATAGTGCATTAATTGTTATAATAGCTATTAGCATTAACCAGTAACTCTAACCCAGGGGTGGAAAGCAAACACAGCAAACCTGTTGCCTTGATATTTCTAGGGGCCCCAAAACGTCTCATAAAAAACAATTTAAAAAGTTGTCTTCAAACACAGCCTACGTCAACTTTCAAGAGGTCTCTTTTTACCATTAGTCACACACTTCCGGCCTTCACATTAACAGGGGTATGTGTCACATCCATTTCTACCTTCGCTAAGAAGACAATCATCTACGAAAAATGTGTTACTCTTAATTAACTGTTGACTAATGTTCCTAACGTCCTATCAGTTACACTGCAAAACATTTTTGTAAAAACTACAGCAAGCAATTGCTAAATAGCAACAGTAAAACACTGTGAAAATAAAAAATAGTTTATCAAAGTATTAAATGCAGTGGATTCCTGCGAACCAAGAAACAGATCCCTTAAATCAGTGGTCCCCAACCACCGGGCCGCGGCCCGGTACCGGTCCGTGGATCGATTGGTACCGGGCCGCACAAGAAATAAAAAAAATAAAAAAATAAATAAAAATGTATTTATTAAAACATAAAAAACACAAGATACACTTACAATTAGTGCACCAACCCAAAAAACCTCCCTCACCCATTTACACTCATTCACACTCATTCGCACAAAATCAATCAATCAATCAATCAATCTTTATTTATATAGCCCTAAATCACAAGTGTCTCAAAGGGCTGCACAAGCCACAACGACATCCTCGGTACAAAGCCCACATACGGGCAAGGAAAAACTCACCCCAGTGGGAAGGGTTGTTTCTTTCTGTTATTAATATTTCTGGTTCCTACATTATATATCAATATAGATCAATACAGTCTGCAGGGATACAGTCCGTAAGCACGCATAAATGTATTTTTTTATGACAAAAAACAAAAAAGACTCCCACCACACACACACCCCCCGGTCCGTGGGACAAATTTTCAAGCGTTCACCGGTCCGCAGTTACAAAAAGGTTGACTATGTTATTGTCATGAACAGCCCTTTAGAATCATGCCTGTGTTGTTTTTGTTATGATTCTCTTAGGGTTTGTACATCTGTTTAGCGATCAGTAGACACACCATCCTCTAATCGCTAATCAGAGTACTGCCTCCTTTGCGGGTACATTGTTCGCTATCAGCGACTGTTATGTGTTTTGTTCCATGCCATGCCCTCCCTATGGTACGTTTATTTTGAGTTTTCCTTGCGTTGCTATCAGGACTTAAGTTTTGTATTTTTGCCTCATTGGAATTAAAAGCCTAGTACCTGCATCATGCTGCTGCCGCCTGCTGTCCTTTCGCATTGTGGGAGACACGACCCTGGCAAACATGTGACAAGTTCATGACATAAAAAGAGGATTTTCGAGGAGTTTAGAGCTGACACACCTCCGCTGTGGATTTCCGTGGAGTACAAAGTGGATGAGGAACTCGAGGTGGATGATGAGGCTCTTTCTTCTGAAGCGTTGGAAGCATGAAACACGCTCATGGCAAAGATAGTGGCCGCAGAGGATGGATGAAAATAGTGGCCGGGAGGAGGATGAGAGGATGGTCTCCTTGCATACTGTTTGGCATGGCGACATCAACACGCCGCTTTCACATGCTCACTGACCTAGGCGAAAGCTGTCTTTAGTGGCTTCGATACACCACGGGGATGGACGGGGACCACAGGTTCCTCCTCGCTGGACTCCCATGCTGACACCTCCCCCTTCCTGAGCTACCGCAATCAAATTTGACAATCCTAATCTTCATGATGCCAAACTCTTCATGTTATTCTGTGCAAGAAGCCGCCGGATGACGTTGCACCACCGGTAGCAGAGGCGAGCGTGCGTACACGAAGGCACGCGCGCACATGACACGCTCTATAGCCACTGGTAAGTCCCTACCCAGTGAAAGTAAGGCAAGTGTTGCTGACACTATGTATGCAGCAACTTACGATTCAGTTCTGAAATTGCCACAGTCAGTGTTCCCACAGCTCAACCCATGCCTTTCTTTGGGCGCGTCCTTCGAATTATACAATACAACAAAGCAATGCCCAGCCCAATTAGCAGATGCCCTTGCGATCACAGTTCCAAATAGATGTCTTCCACGTCCTCTACGGAACGCACTGAGAGAAACAAGATTCTCCATTTCCCCCACGAGTCCCTCACATACCCAGCAGCAAACGTTCTGTCAGGGCAGCCATTCTTCCTCGTCGAAAAGATTTTGTCAATTGAGTCGAGCGTCCAGCTTATCAATTCCATGTTTAGATGTTTAGACTTTTGGAGGACAGCACAGAAAAAGAGGCTCTTAAAAAGTGTACACAAGACAAGACATAGAGAGCGAAGCAGGGAGAAAACAGGGAGGAGAGACGAATGCCTTCACCAAGTTCCAAGAGATATTACATACTGTGAACGACTCGTGCCGTCGTGTGGGTTCCATGGACCATCAAGGACAGACATTTCTGTGAGCAGGGTTGACTTTCTATCCATCCATCCATTTTCTACCGCTTATTCCCTTCGGGGTCACGGGGGGCGCTGGAGCCTATCTCAGCTACAATCGGGCGGAAGGCGGGGTACACCCTGGACAAGTCGCCACCTCATCACAGGGCCAACACAGATAGACAGACAACATTCACACTCACATTCACACACTAGGGCCAATTTAGTGTTGCCAATCAACCTATCCCCAGGTGCATGTCTTTGGAGGTGGGAGGAAGCCGGAGTACCCGGAGGAAACCCACGCAGTCACGGGGAGGACATGCAAACTCCACACGGAAAGATCCCGAGGCCGGGATTGAACTCACGACTACTCAGGACCTTCGTATTGTGAGGCAGACGCACTAACCCTTCTTCCACCGTGCTGCCCTGACTTTCTATTATTTTTGCAAATAAAACCTTGTCTGCGGTCGGGTCGCTTTTCAGCTGTGCCTCCCTCTGCTGCTCGCTCCGCCGTCTGCTTTTCAGCAGCACGTCGTCGTTTCCGTCTGCGTCTTGCTCTCCGTCTTCGTCGCTCTCTCCGTCTTCGTCGCTCCGCACTTGTTGTGTTTTCTCCTCCTTCTGCCCCGTCGTTCTCTGCTGCTTCCCTTTTACACCTTGCGAGGAGATTAGATGATTGTGACCAGGTGCGAGATCCACGCACCTGATCTTGTTTACGGGGTCGATCCCGGCGCGCCCCGCCTTGCTGCTCGCTCGCCATCCACGCCTCATCGCCACCATCTTGGGCAGGGCACACCGGAGTGTGCCCTGCCTCGCTGTCGGACTATTGGCCCCACCTCTCTACACAAACATACATCAGTACAGTTGAATTTAGCCATCTGGCATGCTTTCAGCGAGTCTTAGCACTTATCCCCGAACATAACCTGTTAGGGAGCTGATATGCGGCACGGCATAAATTCTACAGCTTCATAATGTTGCATTTCCGGAGTTAATCCTCAAACCTATTCTGAATAAGAAACAGTGATGAAGGTGAAGAATTGATGCATTTGGAGTTTTTGTGTATTTGTTTTTTAACTTGAATGTATATGCTCTAATGTTGATACAGTATATAATAAAATAATATTATATATATATATATATATATATATATATATATATATATATATATATATATATATAATCTCCCGGGTTGGGGGGAGATTTTGCCCCAAGTGGAGGAGTTCAAGTACCTCGGAGTCTTGTTCATGAGTGAAGGAAAAGAGTGGATCGTGAGATTGACAGGCGGATCGGTGCAGTGTCTGCAGTAATGAGGACACTGTATCGAGTCGCGAAGAAGAAAAATGGATGTGACGTCATGTGCAACACTCCTATTGCTGAAAACTAGATCACTTCCTATTAAAAATGAAAACAGCTCACTTCCTGTTAAGCATGAACGTTCAACAGGAAGTGAGCTGACTTTTAGCAATTTCTGATTTCAAAGAGTTTATATGGATGGATGGATAATTGAATGAGATTTTCTCCTCCCTACTCCTTTTTTGGCCTACTGTGTTGAAACAAAAGAGAATCATATTTATTACTTGTTGTGGAGTGATTCAATTTGAAAATTCGAAATTGAGTTAGACGTACTTCCGATTGCACTCTTGATATATACAGTACAACATCTGTAACCTATTTTATATACATATATATATATATATATATATATATATATATATACATATATATATATATATATATATATATATATATATATATATATATATATATATATATATATATATATATATATATATGTATGTGTGGGAAAAAAATCACAAGACTACTTCATCTCTACAGGCCTGTTTCATGAGGGGGTTCCCTCAATCATCAGGAGATTTTAATGGGAGCATTCACATACCATGGTTCATATAGGGCACAGAGTGGGTGGGTACAGGCTGGCGTAGGGGCGTGGTGATTGGCTCATGTGTTACCTAGGAGGTGTTTCCGTCTGTGGCGGCATGCTGATACAATTTCGCTGCGCTTGTTGAGGGATGACAGGTCTGGACGGTAGATAATAAACAGTTTCTCTTTCAAGCATAGGTTGCATCTTCTATTACCACTATTGTAAGGTGTGCTGGATGCAAGAATTTGCCATGTTATTGAATATTCAACATTATTGTCTTTGAGGTCCCAAATGTGTTTGCTGAGTTCTGTGGTATTCCGCAGGTTTTGGTTCCTGAAAGAAGCCTTGTGATTGTTCCATCTGGTTTTAAACTCTCCCTCGGTTAATCCTACATATGTGTCGGATGTGTTAATGTCCTTGCGTGTTACCTTAGATTGGTAAACAACTGATGTTTGTAAGCACCCCCCGTTGAGAGGGCAATCAGGTTTCTTGCGGCAGTTGCAGCCTTTGTTGGTTTTGGAGTCGCTCTGTCCGGGGGCCGACGGCTCATTTGCAATTGTTTTGTTGTGGTTTGAGATAATTTGTCGTATATTGTTCATACAGCTGTAGCTCAATTTAATGTTGTTCTTGTTGAATACTTTTCTTAGGGTGTTGTCTTTGGGAAAGTGTTTGTCAATCAGAGTGAGGAATTTGTGTCCAATGTTAGTTGAGACGTTTTTGCTGTATGGGGGGTTGTACCAGATGATGTCGTTTCGTTTTCTGTTCTTTTTTGGTTGGTTTCCTGTCGTGGGTTCATAGGGGAGGGTGAAATTGTATCCGCTTTCATCAAGGGCTTTTTGGTACGGGGGGGTTGCTTGGTCAAATTCAGCTTTGCTAGATGACAGCATCGATAGCCTTTTATTAATTCCGGTAGGTATTCTTTTCGTGGTGGTGGGTGGGTGGTTGCTGTCATGGTGCACGTATTGGAGTGTTGTGTTGGGTTTCGTGAATGGTTGGTAGCTGTTATTTCTCAGGTTGAAAGTGACGTCGAGGAAGTTGACGGTTTGCTTGTTGGCTTCAATCGTGATCCGTAGGCCGTTCCCTTTGAACATTTGGCATATGCGCTTCTTGGTATTCTCGCTGCTCCTTGGCGAGGCGCGACACACTGCCAGTCCGTCATCACGGTAAATACCAAGGTTCAGGTTGAGGCTAGCGAGCTGGGAGAGGAGGAAACTCCCAACGAGTTCACACGTTTCTGCTCCGTCAAAACTTCCCATAGTGACGTCAAATGTTGCATTGTTCTTTTTTTGCTATACCGCCCCCTATATATACGTATATATGTTGTCTGTTTATCTGTATCTACAGTACAACATCTGTAACTTATTTTATATACATATATATATACTGTGTATATATATATATATATATATATATATATATATATATATATATATATATATATATATATATATATAAAATAGGTTACAGATGTTGTACTGTATATATATATATATATATATATATATATATATATATATATATATATATATATATATATATATATATATATATATATATATATATATATATATATATGTATATAAAATAGGTTACAGATGTTATACTGTATATATCAAGAGTGCACCCGGAAGTACGTCTAACTCAATTTCGAATTTTCAAATTGAAACACTCCACAACAAGTAATAAATATGATTCTAATAATATAATTTATATATAATATAAATCATATTACGGAAAACACAACAATACAACAATACAAAGGATTGCAAAGCAAGTATATCTGTAATTGGAATCATCTAATTCCACTGGCCAACACTGATGAACAATAAAGAACCATTAAAATTCAGAAAAACTTCATCAATTATTAGCTTCATCAGCTGTATAAACATGTTAGATATTGAATGCTCAAGGCATTTGGGTTAAGTGAAGCTATACATTCACAAAAATGAACATTCACAAAAATGAAGCCAAAGGGGACCCTGTGTCTTATCATTTATTCCTGCATTCATCAATTCCTCCATTCAGTTGTTATAGTGTTTTTACATTTTATTATTATTATTATTATTATTATTATTATTATTATTACTCATTATAGGTGGGTTGCAATCACGTGACCTAGAGGCACATCCGGGATTTTCTGGGTTTCAGATACTCTAAACCCCATTGGGGTACTGTTTATTTACCTGAATCCGTGCAGATTTAGGCTTATTTTGAAAGGTTTAGAGGCAAAAGCGATCATGAAAAATATTTAAAATGGGATAGAGTGGAATTTTACACTCTTAAGAAAAATATTTTTTATATCAAGATTCAGTAAATACTGTTGAGCCTACGAGAGTTTATATGGATGGATGTATAATTAACTAAATGAGATGTTCTCCTTCCTACTCCTTTTTTGGCCTACTGCGTTGAAACGAAGGAGAATCATATTTGTTATTTGTTGTGGAGTGTTTAATTTTGAAATTCTAAATAGAGTTAGACGTACTTCCGGTTGCACTTTTTCCTGAGTGACGGCGCCATGAAGGACACGTTGGGGAAACTAGGTCTACCGCTGGCCTGGAAACGCCTCAGGATATCTCGGGAATAGCCGAACGAAGTGGCTGGGGAGAAAAAGGGAAGTAATTGAATGAGCTTTTCTCATTCCTACTCCTTTTCTGGCCTACTGCGTTGAAACGAAGGATAATTATATGTGCTACTTGTGGAGTGTTTCATTTTGAAAATTCGAAATAGAGTTAGAGGTACTTCCGGTTGCAGTCTTGCTGAGTGACGTCATTAGAGCTTGGAACCAGTTGCCTTTCAACTGGTTTTGCTGCTGAACATATAAACAAAACGAGTTCGCGCTTTTTTGGTTGTACTTGCTATTTATATTAACTATTTTACACTTCAACAAATGCATTCGTTGCTCATCGACGTTTACAATGATGATGCAATGTTTTTAACTTGTCACTTTGTGATGAGATCGTCAATAATAATTTAGGATGACCGCGGTGAATTTGTCATTCGCTGCATGTGGTTTTCTGGGCATCTACCACCTGGGAGCTGTGGAAGCCTTCCTCCGCCATGGCGACAAGCTGCTGGCCTCCCTCAGAGCCTGTGCAGGGACCTCAGCTGGGGCTCTGGTAGCTGCTGTTATGCTCACAGCTCCTGACAAAGTCAAGGTATATACTTTTTCTGTTATTCTCTTAAATTATTCTCCTTGTTCAAAAGCCCACTTATCAGGGCCGTTTCTTGCTCTGTGGGGGCCCTAAGCAATATACTGTATGGGCCCCCTTAGTGTGTCAATTTATGATGAAGAACCCTAAAGCTAAAGTGGTCCAATAAGACGCCTCAATCTATTACAATTCATGAGCAAAACAGGCTACGTTTAAATTAAACATCTTAAAGGGGAACTGCATTGTTTTTGGAATTGCGTCCATCATTAGTAATCCTTAGTTGAGAAAAGCACACGTGTTTTTATTTCTTAATGCATTGATTTTGCCCCAAGTGGAGGAGTTCAAGTACCTCAGAGTCTTGTTCACAAGTGAGGGAAGAGTGGATCGTGAGATCGACAGGCGGATCAGTGCGGCGTCTTCAATAATGCGGACGCTGTATCGATGCGTTGTGGTGAAGAAGGAGTTGAGCCGGAAGGCAAAGCTCTCAATTTACCGGTCGGCCTACGTTCACATCCTCACCTATGGTCATGAGCTTCAGGTTATGACCGAGAGGACAAGATCACGGGTACAAGCGGCCGAAATGAGTTTCCTCCACCGGGTGGCGGGGCTCTCCCTTAGGTGAGAAGCTCTGTCATCCGGGTGAAACTCAAAGTAAAGCCGCTGCTCCTCCACATCGAGAGGAGCAAGATAAGGTGGTTCGGTCATCTGGTCAGGATGCCACCCGAATGCCTCCCTAGGGAGGTGTCTCGGGTACGTCCGACCGGTAGGAGGCCACGGAGAAGACCCAGGACACATTAGGAAGACTATGTCTCCCGACTGGCCTGGGAACGCCTCTGGATCCCCCGGGAGGGAGCTGGATAAAGTGGCTGGGGAGAGGGAAGTCTGGACTTCCCTGCTTAGGCTGCTGCCCCCGCGATCCGAACTCGGATAAGCGGAAGAAGATGGATGCATTTTAACTCGTAAATAAATGCTAGTGAAAGTGAGCTATCAACGGAGCTAATAACATTTTTGCTCTATTGCTACTATAACGTTCTTTAAAAAACCTCCATCATTGTTTGATTTACACTGTATAAGTATGTATGTTATCTAGTGACATTGGTGTGGCTCGGTTGGTAGAGCGACCGTGCCAGCAACATGAGGGTTCGAGGTTTGATGGATGGCAGAAGCGGGCATCAAACCTCAAACTTACCCGAGTAAGTTCAGAAAACTCAAAAGTTTTGATGTAACTGATTACGTAAAAACTTTTAAGTTATCATAATAAATGTTTTGAGTTACAGTATACTTAAAAAATGTGTGTTCAGTTGACTTAATTTATATTCTAAGTTCAACATAATATTTTAAATTATCATTAACTTAATATTTATGTCTTCTTCATACTTAAATGATCTGATTGAATATACTTATATATCGTCACTGCTGCTGTGTCCTTGAGCAAGACACTTTACCCACCTGCTCCCAGTGCCACCCACACTGGTTGGTTGTAGTTTAAAGATGAAGATAAAGGGTTTCAGTTTGTAATGCGCTTTGATTCTCTATAGGAAAGCACTATATAAATACAATTTGCAATTCCCTTAACATGCACATTCATAATAACATGTAATATTTAAGCATTTGGGTCATTTGAAGCATACGGCGGCGTATTAATGTGTTTTCTACAACAACATCATGGCAGACTTCATAAGAGACAACAAAGGAAAAAATGGTGATCCAGAATCTTAGATTTTTTGGAGCCTGAAATTGGAGGATGAGCTGCAAGTTTTAGAAGCTGTGTGCTAGACGGATCCAGTTTTAGTGAAATACTAAACATCATACAGCGGTTTTGCCAAGTGCTGAATAGGGCTTGGCGTATACCGGTAATATAGTTAATACCGGTATATTTTAGAAAGAGATATATATTTGAGACAATACGGCAATACCAATTTCTTTTTATGAGCCTTTGTTACGGTCGTTTGCTCTTCTATGCGCCTGACGGCCGCAGCACATTCCTTTTTTTTTTGGCTCAACCCCTGCCCTTGTGTGTTTACGTAGGCTTCATCAACGCAACACAACAAACGTTTTAAAAGATCGACTTCCGAGTGACCAATAGCTAAATGCACTGACTGCATTTAGCTATTGGTGAGCGACTACAGCTTTATTACCACATACACCAATTTGCTTGAGTACCTATATCTCTCCTTGTAGCGACTTTATCACTAATCTCATCTGCGACTTAGCACAGCAGCTAGCGATAGCGCCTCTATGCTGCTCGGTGTGTCAAATAATAATAATATTCATAATACATTTAATTCATAAGCGCCTTTCAAAAAACAAAGGACACTTTACAATATACAGATACAATAATTAAAAGATAAAGATAATAACCACAAAATGTAAAATGAACCATTTGATCCATCCATCCATTTTCTACCGCTTATTCCCTTCGGGGTCGCGGGGGGTGCTGGAGCCTATGTCAGCTACAATCGGGCGGAAGGCGGGGTACACCCTTGACAAGTCGCCACCTCATCGCAGGGCCAACACAGATAGACAGACAACATTCACACTCACATTCACACACTAGGGCCAATTTAGTGTTGCCAATCAACATGTACAGATAAAATAATTAAAAGATAATGGAAAACAACAATGGATAAAATCAACATGTAACAAACAAATAAAGGACAGTGTAGTGTAGAGGTGGGAATCTTTGGGCATCTCACGATTCGATTACCATTCAGGAGCTACGATTTGATTAAAAATCCATTATTGATGTATCTTTAGCCTGCTTAGTGGCCTTGTGGTTAAAGTGTCCGCCCTGAGATCGGTAGGTCGTGAGTTCAAACCGAGTCATACCAAAGACTATAAAAATGGGACCCCCTGCTTGGCACTAAGCATCAAGGGTTGGAATTGGGGGTTAAACCACCAAAATGATTCCCGAGCGTGGCCACCGCTGCTGCTCACTGCTCCCCTCACCTCCCAGGGGGTGGAACAAGGGGATGGGTCAAATGCAGAGGGTAATTTCACCACACCTAGTGTGTGGTGAAATTATGAATAATATAATAATATATTATATTATGAATAATATAATAATATGAATAATAATTCATAAATTAAAGTTAAAGTTAAAGTACCACTTATAGTCACACACACACACACACGGTGTGTGTGTGTGTGACTATAAGTGGTACTTTAACTTTAACTTTAATTTATGAATTATTATATTTATTAATGCAGTTTTACATTTTTAATTTCACTAAATAAGGGTTTATCACATCAACTTTTAAAAACAGTGCATTTAAAGTAAAACAAACAGTTAAATTAATTCCCATTACATTTATTAAATTAATGGAAATGTGCAAAACTGGAACATAAGTGCTAAAATAAAGGAGCTGGTTGGATCTCTTGGTGAGATGGCTCTCTGCAGTCAGCCAAATTTTAGAACTATCTACATTACTTTATTTACAATAAATATTTACTATTGACATTTACTAATCGATTTTATAATTGTCCAGGTCCGAATTGCGATGCATCTAAAAATGTATTATTTCCCCCACCTCTAGGGTAGAAGTAGAGGCAGTTACAGTGAGTAAGCAATTTTAAACAGGTGGGTTTTGAGTCTCGATTTGAAAGTAGGAAGTGAGTCAATATTGCGGATGTCAGATAAGAGAGAATTCCAGAGTTTGGGAGCAGAGTGACCGAAAGCTCTGCTCCCCATGGTGATGAGGCGGGATGATGGCACAGCAAGGTGGATGGAAGTGGAGTATCTGAGTAAGCGTGCTGGATTAACGATGTGGAGGAGGTCAGACAAATAAGGAGGGGTGAAGTTGTGGATTTCCTTGAAGGTATATAGAGGATTTTGTAGTTAATTATTTGCCTGATCAGGAGCCAATGAAGTTTTTGCAGGTTGGGTGTGATGTGATGGAATGAGGGGGTTTGGTTATGATCCGGGCAGCAGAGTTATGGACCAGTTGGATCTTGTGTAATTTTTTCAAGAGTATTATGGAGTTGCAGGTGTCAGCTGAGTACAAGTGGGGTTGTAGGTAGTCCTGAGTTTAGAAAATGTTGTAAAATAATGACAATTAGCGCCTCAGTGTGACCATTGTTGGAAGTGATTAGGCTGGAGTAATAAAGTCATTTAGTTTGGGTGATGAAGTCCTTGTAAAATAGATTATGGGTTTCATGCATTTCCTTTGGATGGTGAGACCAGTCTTTCTATGGAGTCGCTCAAGCTGGCAATATTTTTGCTTTAGCTTTTGGGAAATTGGGGGGATACCAGGTAGCAGTGTTGGTGAAAAAGACAGATTGGGATTTTACTGGTGCAAGTACGTTTGAAATGCTGCTTAGTTCTTTATTGTAATGTGTAGCGACCTCATTTGCCAGTTTTGTTCGCTGGAGGGATAAGACTGCAGGGTTTCCCCGACATGTCAACAATTGTGGCGCAACACCACAGCAAAATTATTGCCACCACACTTTCAAAATTGTATTTTTCATGAGACACTTTTTTTTTTACGTGAAAACAAATGAATGGATATACTGTATACAGTCTATTATTTACGTACTATTGATTGTAATAAGTTTGGAAAACAGCTCAAATATAACAACGTTCCTCATTGCTTTATTTTGAAAAGGAAAACATGCATCGAGATTGCCTGTCAGAAGCATGTCAGCTGGTCGCGGATCTAAACAGAGTTGACACCCGGAAAAAGTAAGGAGAGAAAGTTGAAGATAAAGATATTTTAAGCTAATCAATGCATTTCTTGTTCAAGTCAGTGTAAACTACCCCAAATCCTTTGACATAACTACCGACAATAACGTCTACTTTACGGCGTGTGCATCTTCGAACCTCTGTTTGGACATCGCTGGGTGGAGTGTGTATGTTGTCCCAGTGTGCGTGGGTTTTCTCCAGGCCATCCAGTTTCCTCCTATATTCCAAAAATATGCATGTTAGCTTCATTGGAGAATGCAAATTGTCCATAGATAAGAATGTGAGTGTGAATGTTTGTCTGTATGTGCCCTGCGATTGGCCCTGCTAATTTGAGTTAGCTTGTCTAAGAGCTAGTTTATTATATTTTAGCATTAAGCTAGCGGCATTAGAGCGCAACCTTCACCGTGCATAATTGTATTGCTTTTTTTAGTTTATTCCAAATTATATTATTAATCTAACGCTACATGTATGTGCACTTCATGTGCATATATAATGTACTTGCCTTAGTTAAGTTAAAGTTAAAGTACCAATGATTGTCACACACACACTAGGTGTGGCGAAATTATTCTCTGCATTTGACCCATCACCCTTGATCACCCCCTGGGAGGTGAGGGGAGCAGTGAGCAGCAGCGGTGGCCGCGCCCGGGAATCATTTTTGGTGATTTAACCCCCAATTCCAACCCTTGATGCTGAGTGCCAAGCAGGGAGGTAATGTGTCCCATTTTTATAGTCTTTGGTATGACCCGGCCGGGGTTTGAACTCACAACCTACCAATCACTAGTGTGGTTAGTTTTAGAGTGACTTCATTGTGAAGAATCTCAACAAAACACCTAATGTTATTTTTTTCAAATCTAATTCAAAGGACTGTTTACATATTTGGCAAACAAATTTGCAACATTCACGGAGAGCAGATTAAATTGTAGCCTGTTATCTTTTGCAATAAGCAAAAATGTAAACTGCATTGAACAAAGAGAGCACAGTCTACCAAGTCAAATTCCTTGTGTTAAAGCGTATTTTAATTCTAATTCTGATGATAAAAGAACACTATTTTAATATTAGTATTATTAATGGTGTTCCATCCATCCATCCATCCAATTTAATGTTAATATTATTAATGGTATTCCATCCATCCATCTTCTTCCGCTTATCCGAGGTCGGGTCGCGGGGGCAGCAGCTTAAGCAGGGAAGCCCAGACTTCCCTCTCCCCAGCCATTTTGTCCAGCTCCTCCCGGGGGATCCCGAGGCGTTCCCAGGCCAGCTGGGAGACATAGTCTTCCCAACGTGTCCTGGATCTTCCCCGTGGCCTCCTACCGGTCGGACGTGCCCCAAACACCTCCCTCGGGAGGCGTTCGGGTGGCATCCTGACCAGATGCCCGAACCACCTCATCTGGCTCCTCTCGATGTAGAGGAGCAGTGGCTTTAGTTTGAGCTCCTCCCGGATGACAGAGCTTCTCACCCTATCTCTAAGGGAGAGCCCCGCCACCCGGCGGAGGAAGCTTATTTCGGCCGCTTGTACCCGTGATCTTGTCCTTTCGGACATAACCCAAAGCTCATGACCATAGGTGAGGATGGGAACGTAGATAGACGGGTAAATTGAGAGCTTTGCTTTCCGGCTCAGCTCCTTCTTCACCACAACGGCTCGATACAGCGTCCACATTACTGAAGATGCCGCACCGATCTGCCTGTTGACCTCACAATCCACTCTTAGTAATACTATTAATATTTGTTTTTAAATATACATAAAACATTTGTTTTAGCATTTTTAAAGAAAATATATGCATCATTGCAAATCAAAATGATCATGTCATATATATGATCAGGGTTTCCTCTACATGTAAACGATTGTGATGCAACGCCAAGGCAAGATTGATTTTGCCACATCTGCAAAATACGTTATTTTTATTTTTTTACATGAACTCACTTTTTTAATATGCGAACAAATTTAAGTGATATATCATATGAATGACTATACCGTATATAGTCTATTATTTATGCACTATTGGCTACAGGGGCGCCGCTAGGGATTTTGGGCCCCATGAAAAGAATCTTTACAGGGCCCCCAACACAGCGGCAACATTTTTTGATGCTATTTTACATACAATTATGGGCCCCCCTCCATCATGGGCCCCTAGAATCCGTCTCCTTTACCCCCCCCCCCCTTTTCGGCGCCCCTGATTGGCTATAATAAGTTTGAAAAACAGCTCAAATATCATAAAAATGTTCCTCATAGCTTTATTTTCAAAAAGAAAACAGACATCTAAATCGCCTGCCAGAAGTATGTCAGCTGACCGTGCACTCAAATGGAGTTGACACCTGGCTAATGTGAGGAGAGAAAGTTGAAGAGAAGGGTATTTTTAAGATAATTAATGCATTTCTTGTTCAAGCCTATGTAAACTACCCTCATTCTTTTGACATTACTAACGACAATACCTTCTAACTGTACGCCGTGTGCGAATATGTCTCCTCTGGGTGGCTACGAGGCAGCCATGATTGGCAATTACTATAACCAATCAAATCTAGTATTTCCTCTGGCTTGTGAAAAATGCTTTATGACATTTAACTTCTAATTGTGACAAATAAAGAAATACATGTTAAATATGTTTTCTTAAACCACTACTAGTAACATATGGTAGCCGTTGGTGGTCTTAGATTTTTTTTTTTGGCTTGAAAGTGTAATCTTGAGCTAGTGATGTACAGCACTTTTAAGGTAAATGTAACTGTACCTTAATCCCGACTCTACACTGAAATACAAGATTCATTTTTAAGATTATTGCCTCAAAAGTCAAAAACTCTATTGCCTAGACGTTCAAGCCAAGAAGTATTCACACTACAAATGGTTAAATTCAAAAGTAAAATTGTGATTATATATATTAGGGGTGCAACAATACACACAATTCTTGGTTCGGCTCAGTTCAGTTCAATATTTTAGTATCACGGTTTGATTTTTTTCGATACAAAAAAAAAGAGACATTTCCATGCCTATTTTATTACAAATATCAACATTTGTTTCAACTGAAAAGTACAGTTTTTAAATTAAATTAAATGTATCTGGGGCAGCTATACCTGCCCTGTTTTCTGCAGTGTATACTTAACACCATATGCAACAAAAACAGCACTTTGTATATAAAGAATAAAAAAAAATGTAAGTGATCAAGAGTGATGGGTCAAATGCAGAGAATAATTTCGCCACACTTAGTGTGTGTGTGTGACAATCATTGGTACTTTAACTTTAACTTTTTAAATGCATCCGATAAATCACCCATCTTCTGTGGTGC